>NW_025954309.1:0-88651 GCF_022376455.1 Epithele typhae | reverse complement strand
CTAACCTAACCTAACCTAACCTAACCTAACCTAACCTAACCTAACCTAACCTAACCTAACCTAACCTAACCTAACCTAACCTAACCTAACCTAAGGAGGCGGCGCGGGCGAGTGCGGGAGTGGTGGGGCCAGGACGGATGGCCGAGATGGAAGGACCTGCAGACATTGCGGGGGCAGAGGACGCATCGCGCTCGCTCACATGGACGGTGGACACTGCTGCTGGAGTCGGAGCCGGTGCTTGGTCCATGCCAGAGTCCGAGTCGTGCGGTGAAGGAACTTCCGTCGCCTTGCCTTTACCCTTGCCCTTGTCGGCACGGGGCGCCTTCGCGACAGGCCGTGGCTTAGGACCGGCCTTCGGCGGCTTGGGCGCGATGGCGGAGATGGCCTTCATGGCGATCGCCTGGGATTTGGCAGTCTCCGCCTTTTCCCTCTCAGCCCGCGCCTCCATAATCTCGGCCTGGGAGATAGCCTGGCGCGCCTCGGCCTTCGCCTTCTTGGCCAGCGAGGCGGCGCGCTTAGCCTGGGCGGCGGCCTCCTTCGCCTGGGCCTGGGCCTCCTTCGCCTGGGCCTCGGCGAGCTTGTCCTGTGCGGTCTTCTTCTTTCCCTTCGCCCGCTTAGCATCGGCCGCGGCGGAGGAAGGACCAGCGCCCGTCACATGCTGCTTCGACGACGATGCGGTGGTCTTCTTACGCCCCTTGTTCGCGCTAGTGCCGGCGCGCTTCGCCGAGTCGTCGATCTGAGTGTCCAAGTTTCCGGTGTCCCCTTCCCTGATGGCGGCCGCTTCCCTCTCGACGTCGGGGTCCTGCAGCATCTCCGAGTCGGCGACGATGTCGAGGGCTTTGCGTACCTCGTCGCCTGTGCGGTTGTCAGTATAGAACGGGTCCACAATGATATAAAAACTTACTCAGCTCCGATTGCTTGAAGAACGTCTCGTGCATGGCGCTCTTACTGCACGAAATTTGCGCGAGGATCGGGTCTATCCCCTCGCCGGCGATGAGGCGGTACACGATCACCCAGTCGTGCTGCATGTAACGCGAGACGCGCCCAATGAGTTGCCGGTCCTCTAGGGCTGACCATAGGGGCTCCTGCAAGCCAGTGAGCATAACCGCAATATCTGTTCGTCACGACACTCACGACGATGATCAGAATCCGGGCGAACCACAAGTTGAGGCCCGTGATGCCGACAGGAGAGATGATCAGCAGATTGCATGTTTTCGACGTCTCGAACTCCTTCAGACGCGCCTTGCGGATGTTGGCGGACTCCTTGCCGGTATACTCGATGTACTCGATGTGCCGTCTCTTGAGCATATCCGTCAGGAGCCAGGAGTGCATAGGAGTCATCATCATCAACACGGACTTGTCGGAGGGCATCTCCGGGCGCATCGTGTAGCTGCCGTTGGGACGCTCGACGTCGAGGCGGGGGATGAGCGTGTTCGGCGCGGCGGACTCGTCCGGGTCGATCATGGCCGGACCAAGCCCGCGTTCTGCCTGGTGATACTGCATGAGCTTGAAGATCATCTCGATCTTTGAGCTCTCGCCGTCGATGTAGGCCGCAGGTGGCTCAATCCTGTTGGGGCCCATGAGACGAGGGTGGAAGCATGCGACGCGTGACTCGCGATAGAATCCGTCCTGTGCACTGCGATGAGTAAATTGCATTGAAGCGTCGTTGATGGTCCCAGGACCGTCGCAGAGTGGGCAGCCCCGCCAGAAGTTAGTGCGGCATCCGGCGTGCCCCGCCGAACTGGTTTGAGGGTCCGCGGACCGCCAGCCTGAGAGAGCCCAGGGTGCACCATGTCACGTGCTGTGTGGCCGTCGCCCACACATTGACGGTCCAAGGACCGCTCCAGCGCCTGCGGGCCGAAGGGCAACGCGCAGGCAGCCAACCCCACACGTAGCTCACCGGGGTGACGGTCCTCGGACCGCCATCAGGAGAGAGACCCAGAGTGCGCTGTATCATGTGCGCACTGGCTGACGCCCCCCTTGACGGTCCAAGGACCACCTCCACATCTGCGCCCTGGGAAGCAGCGAGGGGAGCTCATGCGGGCGACGGTCCTTGGACCATCAGGTTGTTCGCGGAAAAGCTGAATGGGCTACGCTGCGTGCAGTAGCGGTCCATGGACCGCCAACGCTGCACTCAGGCCAATACGAAACTCACCAGTGTGCGGCCACCTTGCCCTCCTACGACGATCAGCTTGGTCAACGATTTGACGACGTCCAACTCGTTCGCCGACAACTGGAGCACCAGAAACTGCTCGTGGTACGGTGCCAGGCTGACGATGACATTGCCCTCGGGATCCGTTGTGCTTGCCGTGCGGTGAATGACGACCCCTGTGAGCACTTGACGGCCAAAGTTGACATAAGCAGACCGGGCCGCTGACAGCGCCTTGTGAGCCGCGTGAGCCTTGTCTCGGGCACGCCGAATTTTTGCGGGCAGATCGACGTCCATCGGAGTCGGGTCGCGTTGTGAGGAGGAGGGGGTTGCCACGCCGGACCCTGAGCCGCTCTTGGCTTGACGCTTCGCCTCGACGTTGCTGATGCGATTGCGGAGCGCGTCGGAGGCAACCTTGAGTCTGTCGCCGCGGGCACCGCCGCCTTTGCGCATGGCACTCGTGTACGCGCGATGCAGAGCGTCCTTGACGGCATGGTCCATCCACGGCACTCGTAGAAGGATGGCCTGGTTGCACAAGTCCTGCAAGAGCGTCAGCACGATGGCCCCATATAAAGAGCGGTGACTCACCGCAGGCTCCGTCACCACCGGCGTCGCGGACATCCCGACGATCAGCTTGGTCTTCTCTGACAACCCACGCACTGCGTGAAATGCCCGGCCAGGCTTGCGGTAGTCGTGCATCTCGTCGATGAAGAGAGAGGCGGGCGTGAAGTCAGCCCGGAACAGCGTGTTCGCGGTATACGTCTCACGGAACTTGAGGACTAAGTTCGATGACTGCCAGTCACGCACTGATGGGCAGGCGGTCACGAGGTCGTGCGTGAGAGCCTGTGGATACGAGGCTGAATGAGGCGGAACGACAAAAGAGACCATTTACTCACTGTCGCAGAAACAACGAGGATGACCATGCCACCCCTCGCGCGGCGGAGGACCTCGAAGACGGGCGCGCGGCTGGTGTCCTTACTCGTGCCTTCGTAAGGCAACACGATCACCGACTGAGGGAGCAGCACCCGCTCCAGCTCGCTCCGCCATTGCGCAGAGAGACTGTTTGGCACTACGACGACGTGAACTCGGCTCGCGATCGGCTCCAGCTTGTACTTCTCCGGGTCACCTACAAAGAATCTGGAATGAGCGGGGCCACACAACATCGCGCAAACTCACTGCCGAACTGCCCCGGCCACTTGCCGTGCTTCTCGTGGTGCTGGTGCGCAAAGTCGAGGTAACACATCGTCGCCACCGCCTGGATCGTCTTGCCGAGCCCGACGTCGTCGCACAACATGGCCGGGTTCCCGCGGAATAGTCTGTCAAGGATCGAGATGACCCCACCATACTGATGCCAGAGCAACGTCAGCGGCTGCACGCGATCCGGGACCTTCTTCAGCTGCTCCCACTTCGCGCCCGAAGCTTCCGTGAACTCGCGCTTGACGTCGATGAAGTGCGCAAAGTACGGCATCGCACCGTTACGAACGGCGGGTAGCGCCTCGGTCGTCGCGCTCGTGTTGGGGCGGAAGCGGCTCTCGGCCATCGCGACGCGGGCGGCTTCGGCTGCGGCCGCTGCAAGGGCCTTCGCCTCATTTGCTTTCGACGCTGCCTGGGAGGCTTCGTGGGCAAGTGTCGCGGCGTCCGTGTCCTCCGGTGCCGCAAGGTGGAGAGCGTTGGCCTCCTCCGCAGCGGCGTTCGCGGCGGCGGCAGCCTCGGCGGCGCGATTGAGTTTTGAAGCGGCTAATGCCTCGGCGCGGACAACGAGACGAAGGGGGGCGTGCGCGTTCGGGTCTGCGGGCCAGCCGATTGCCCACCGGATCTCTTCGACGTTGCAGTCTTCGTACTCCTCACAGCCAGAGCGCCAGTCCAGCAGCTCGTCTTCGGTGAGCATCGTCCCGACGTGGTCCGCCGTGATCTCCTCGCAGACGATGCGATCCATTTGGTCCTTGATCGCGGCGGTCTCTGAAGGGCTGGGCAGGTGCAAGATCGCCTCCCCCAACCAGGACGCGGCCTCTGTCGACGTCAATCAGTAATGCAAGTCTCTCGTCAAACGCGACACTCACTTGGTGCGTCAAAGCATGCCGCCCTGACGTCGTGCTCCAGACACTCGTGCGCGTCGCTGAGGGTCTTGTTTGTCTCCACCCGCAGCTCCGAATACTCACCCTCGCCGACGAACGGCTCCAGGTGTTTCTTCAGCGCATGCATGTCCTTGATATAATTTTGCAGCGCCGCCGCTGTGACATGCTCGCCGCTCACAATTTCTGCAGTGGCCATTAGTCGTCGAGGTTGTCACATATTTCAATACCACGTACTTTCGTGCGTCTTGCTCGTTAGCTTCCGCAGCTTGTCGACTTTGTCGATGTGTCTTCTGAGGTCGCTGTTCCATTGCTCGAACAAGATGGACACTACCCCTCCCGCGAAATGCTCGAGCGCCTTGAGCGGCATCAGCCCGTTCGCAACCATACCTTCTTCTCCAAACAGAACGCGAACGAGGGGCGTTCGCACTGGCCCCATCAGGCTGACGGAGTGGGGAATCTGCTCATAGGTCAGAAGCATACCACGAAACCCATGCCCGCCACGCACCCGATCTTTGTGGATCGCCGACTTTATAGTGATCCCGAACTCCTCCAGCAGATCCTCCGTTGTCTTCCGCAACGTCCAGTCCTTGTTCCATCGCCGCGTCACCCAGCCGCCAAGGGGCGCGGTATCCATCGCCGGATCGCTCTTGCTGACCCGGGGCGGGACCGTTTTGCGCTCCACCGCCGTCGCGAACAGCTTCCTGATAGCTTCGTGCTCCTCCTCGTCGTCGACATCCAACTCCTCCAGGGTGTACTCGTCGGACCAGGGCGGGGCCGGAGTACTCGCGCGCTCGCGCCAAGTTGGGAAGTCTTTCCACAGGTCCTTACCTGCAAGATGCAGTTCCACAGCGCAGCGTAGGAAAAGCGCAGTGTGGTGGTAGATGGGCATTGTGGGGGGAGACGGTGCGAATGGCTGGAACGGGAGGGGGGAGGGAGGGAGAGCGCTACGAACGCCGGCCATGCGCTGTATATGAGTAGCGCAGCCATCATCTGAGTCTGCTCCGCACGCCACATCAGGACACTTTTGGATCGTCCGCCCAATCTGCCGGTCATGCCGACGAGAACCCGACATCGTGATCATCGCCGGGACCGAGGCTTCCGCGTTGGGCCTAGTGCGATTTCATGGATGGTCCACGCGGTCACACCGGGAAGGTCCACGGACCGCTACTCTGGGAAGTCCGACATGTTGTAAAGAATGTGTGTAAGACTAAAAGTCACCGATCTGCGGTCCATGGACCGCCACTGCGAACGGAGCCCGTTGTGACGATGTGGTTTCACATTCATCAGCACCGCGTCCAAGCACCCGCAACAGCGCTGCGCGGCAATGCGCATGTACATGGCGGTCCTCGGACCGGCACTCCTCAACGCTCAACGCAATCACGTGACCCGGAGCCGATCCGGCCGTTATTCTCAGGCGGAGCGCCAGACCTTCCACGGGCTTCGCTGAGAGTAGCGGTCCCAGGACCGTCAATGCTGTCCCCTATATGTACTACAAACCCTCGAGCTGGAAGACATGCAGATGTGGTCTTTGGAAGACGGGCACTACAATTTGCGTGCGAGCGTGTACCAATACAAATGCCCTTCGCAATCGCTGTTCACCTCGTAGATGAACTCCACCACTAATCCCGTTACTACCAGCCACTCACACGCAGCGCTGCCGCTCGAACGTCAGCTTCGACTTAATATCATTGACTTGTCACTGACCAAACAACCGCCATGTTCGCTAGCTTGCGACTCTTCAGAATCTGCCTGCAGCTTTCTATGACACCGAACGACCGCACAGGACGCATCACGGATGCGTCTCGCACGCTTTGCAACGCCGCGTACAAGATCTGGGCTGCGCTCCAAATGTCATCCTTGCAGGTCGCCCACAAGGTCTTCGTATTCGGATGCACGGGGGTCGCCGTAGAAATGTGAAGTGCTCGCCGTACCAAGCCCATTCGCCTCTGCAATTACTTTATCAACTGCTCAACACCGTTGCCGCACAATCTACTCACCAGCAGAGTGGGCACGCTCATAAGAGGTTGCGCCGCCGTGCGCCACTGGTGTCCCCAATGTGAGATGCCTGGGTCGGAGTGCACCCTCGGGAGCAGGGCAATCACAATCACATACCCCACCCCTCCACTACCCAACAGATGCGGGCGTGCGGCCCCCGTTGCTGATACAAATGCTGACTTCTTCACTCCGCGAGCCGCGTACAATTCCACCAGCACTTCGATTGGCCGACCTGCGTCCGCTTGCTGATGTACGTACACCGTTCCCGTCTCGTCCTCGAGTGTCGTGACAATCCCAAAGTCGGTTTCATGAAGGGAGGTAACAATCCCCGCAACCATGATCTGAAAAGGTCTCAACTTTTCGTGCTCAGTTGCAATGCCACAGCAGCGAACCTCGTTCGCTGCCCACCCACGGAAGTAGGACCTGCATGTATGCATCTCCGAGTACGGATTGTATCTGGGCGTCGCCAGCCCGATTTGTAGGTCTGCTGCAGAACAATAGTAATTCGACAGCAGTTCTACTAGCTTTGCACAGTTTCAGCCACTTGGTGAACCACCAGTCATCCGGCACTCACCCATCTGGTCGCCTCGTCCTCGTCCAGAGCAACACCGTAGTCCGAGAGCAATCCCTTCATCAACGCCGCATTTTGTCCCAACTTTAACGGCACAACTTGGACAGAGACGATTAGAATGGTAGTGGTCTCAGACCCGTTACAGAGCTCACTCGTGTCTGAACCGTCCGCTAAGGGGGTCCACCATTGTTCGATCTGCCCTTCATTCGGCTCTTCAAATAGTGGACCGATAGCCGGTACCATCTCTTCTGCGATGCGTGCGAAAGACTTCCACAATATTTGCGCGATGTGATGCGCTACTCGGACGTCCGTGGTGCTCGACGTAGCTGTGGACAGGCTCGACATGACATCGTCGATCTCCGGAGTACGGACTAGCCCCGCTGCCTGAGGCCTAAAGGCGGGTGGGATTGCCTCGCTTGGCGTTGCCGTTTTCAGCCATGGGGGAGTCGGTACGACTGGCGACATTGGCAGGATGACTTGTACCTCAGGCATCGTGTTGTTGTTCCCCTCGCTCGTCTGCGGTGTCTCTTCCAGTGACTCGGGTTCACCAAACTGCAGGATCAACTCATCCGGAATATCCAAACGATACTGTTCCCATACTTCAGGCTCCACTACACCACACGTCAGCTCGGGCACTGTCTCTGTACCGTGACACGCACCGAAACTTGCGTCTACACTGTCGCTCATTGGGGCAAAGGCTTGCAAGCCATCTCCTTGCCCCCCCCCTGTATATATGTCAGCAATTAGGTCTGCTCTCACAAGAAGGGAGTGTTATGTCATTCATATAAGCCGCGTGACACAGGCACGTCGCGCGCACACATGCCGGGGCCACCATTGTTCTGCAGGCATTTCTAGGAGACGTTTATAAGGTTTGCAACCCACGTGCAGTCAGAAAAGCATTTGGATGGGTTTCTATGTGAGAGAGAAAACCTGACTCATCTTTCTCTCGGCTTTAATGTGGTACTAGAAAGATGATCACCCCAGTGTGACATTGTTAATGAGCGCCCACTGGCCACAAATTTCGAAGTAGTAGCCCAGATGTTTTATTCGGCTCTTTCATTATACTGCTTGACGGTCCCTGGACCGCCATCGCACAGTGGCACGGCCTGACAACACCCCCGGAAATGATGCGCTCTGTATTCGTAACAGATGGGGTCATATATTTTTGAGCTACTTCAGTCCGAGGCCTACTCATCATCAGGATAGTCCACAACGCCCAACACCTCGTCATTGTTGTCCTCGTCACACAGAATCCTCAGCATAATTCCATCGTTATGTTCTATCCTCGCCGACCACTGGCATGCCCACTGCGCATGATTCCATCTTCACTAATCCGATATATCGTACACATGTGATCTTGTTTGAAACACATTGTGCAACAATGTCCCGACGCAGGACAGTGTCGGATATAGTCGCGGCATTGGTCACACTTCAACCAACGACCGCACGTTAGCCAGGGGACCTGTCAATTGCGACGTGCCGCACCTCCACGATGAACGTCATAATCTGGGTTGAAGCTACGTCATCGGGCCCCGGGCTATGTTCGATGCCCACCGAAGGGCAGTGCAGTTGGCAAGACTTGGAGAAGGGAAGTGCAGAGTGCAAATTCGAACGGATCCTAAACTGGTCAAGTGGTGCGGCGCATTGTGGCATCTTCTTCGCTGCCAGCCAATTGAGGCTGGAAGATCTTGATGCCTCCGCGTCCCGTCGGGCTCGATTCGCCACCGGGCACGCAATCTAACGGTCCTTGGACCATCACCGTGAAGGGCCCTGTCCACGTTGACATGCGTGTGATCGTCGCTCCAATGTGGTCCCAATTTGGTTTATCATACTGACTATCGAGGCTAACCCGCTGCGCTATCCTATCTCATTTCACCACATACGGCTCGGTCGAGGTCCCTTGCTCCGGCCGCCATGGGCTTGGCACCTCGTGGTCTGCACTATCTCTCGTCCGCTCAGCACATGGCCCATCGCGTTCCCCATCCCATGACCTCCTTCGAAGCATATATATATATATATATCACAGGCACTTCTCAATCTTCTCTGTGTCCATCTCCAAAACATGCCAGCCCCATCCACACTCCGAGGGAGGATCATCCCCAAGCTCCGGGTACGGCCCACCTGTTTCCCACTCCATCAGTCGCTAATGCGCGACTTCCTAGTGCGACCAGTGTCAGGCGGCAGAAGGTCGCTGCTTCTGGGACTGCGACGACCCCGAGACGCCGCCCCATATGTGTCGAGGATGTTCTGACAACCCGCAGCGTATGGGTTGCACCTACAACTTTGTCTCGACCTCAGGCGCAGTGCTCTGTGAGTTTGATTTTTCACAATCCCTGCCATGCACATTCTCACATCGCCTCCAGTTGGCTCTTCTGACCCCATGGATGCCGTCGCATTCCTGGGACCCGATGGCTTCCACATCCGTAGCGGCCCATACACCGAGGAACACCGCTGCGCTGAGGCCATGATCGAGTGGTTCTGTTCCCACACCACCATTCACGAGTTCGAGATATTCGCTTCTGCGACCAACGACTTCCGCCCCTTCCTCCCCGTCGCGCTTGTGCCATTCCGGCGCTACGCCGCCGACCTCGTGTCCTCACGAGCTCTCCTCGCCGACCGCCTGCGCCAATGGGTCCTGACCTCCGGTCTCAACCCCCCCGTCGAGCCGACGCTGCTCATCTGGGAGCCACCTACACTCCGTATTCTCCCCATGCTCCGTCAGAACGATCTCCGTCAAGAGGATCGTGATGGCTGGAGGGCGTCGGGCAAGTGCGCCCTCGCCGACCACACAATGTCCATCAGCAGCCAGCACATCCAAGTCGACGTCACGGGCCTTGCGGATTTTAGGGCTCACAACATCGCACACCCCATCGACTGCCTCGGTCCCAACGACGCCAACGAGGAACAGCTCACCAAGCTCAACAACAACCGCCGCGAATTCGAGGCACTCTCTACCAGGGACGACCTGCCTTTGGCGTGGGTCCTCCGTCGCCAGATAGACATCGTCAACGAGGAGGAGGTCATGACCGACGTGCCCTTCCTTGTATACCCGCACAACGCCAACCCCACCGCGTTGTACCAGTTCAGCGATGCTTTGCGTTCAGAGACCACCGCGATCTCATTCCAAGGTCTTGGCCACCTCGCACATGATCTTCTCTACCGCGCCTTCGATGAGGGCAGTGACGAAAATGTAAGCTCATTTTCTTAACGTCCTTCTGGACTGCAACTGATGTCTTCCATGCAGACCGAGGTATGTTGTCCTTTCAATCCAGCTGACGTTCATGACCAACCATTTTCTAGGGGCACGCCTCCAGTCAGCGGTGGCTCTTGCTGTACCACTGCACAAATGAGAGCGGTTTTGAGCCACACCTGGCAAGGCATTGTGTCGCTTATCTCGCTCACGTGGGTGGGCGTCGGCAGAACTGCTTCATTCAGTGGAGCTGGATTTAGGACCGAGGTTGATATGTTTTATCTGACTACCCATTGAATTTGTTACTCGCCCGCATGCCTCACCTAAATGAATAGCTTGCTGCCTCCCTTGTCATGTGTGTAGGCTATTCAACAATTCACATGACCACAATTGTGATCTGAAATGTGCGCGTACAACACCGCAACAAATGGAGTAGCCTCCAAACCCGTCTTTTTGTTAACAACTCCTATCTTATATAGAGCCGCTTGAATCAACGAGGTGCCCCGATTTGGCGGTCTGCGGACCGCCATTGCGGGGGGCCAGGCACTCCACCAGGTCGTGCGATGCAGTCGCATTGAATATGGCGGTCCGCGGACCGTCAGCCAGCGTCGCCGCCACACCATCTTGCCGCTGACTGCCTCAGCTCGCCGGTCCAAGGACCGTCGCACCCAAATTGTTTGTGCAGTAACCGGGTGTCGTGCACCGCCTACCCGGCACCATCCCGAATTCAATACCCACCGGTATTGTTATACTGCCATTGACTACACGAGAAGCCCGACGATCTATAAAGAAGGGAGCGGTGGTGTTAGTAAGCCGCGTACGTCGCTTACAGCGATACGCGAAGTTAGCGAAGTTGCCGAAATAAGCGACTCTAACCGAGGTTTTGCCATGTGGCTTCCACGTGCGCCGGGCGGGTGGCCGAGCTGGCGAGGCCGCCCCAGGTCGGGACTGTCTTTCGGCCGAGTTTACGAGGTCGATGCGCGGGGCGATGAGACCGACCAATATTTTGTTATTGATTTTCGTGCAGGAGCGCGAGTGGGGCCAGGGGCAATCCCGTAGTGGGCCACAGTGCGTAGCGCCCTCGCGTACGACCGCGCGACGTGTAGCGCGACTCCGAGCGCACAGCCGCGACTACCGCGCACGCGCGACGATATCTCCGCGTGCACTGCAGACTCCCCCGCACGAGCCTAGCAAGGTGGGGCAATAGCATGATTTTGTATTGTGGAATTCATGGCATCTGCACGCGGTACAAGGGTATGTCCTACGTTCACGTCCTAACAGATATTTGGACATGAGCCCTCGCGCGCGAGCACAATGCTCACGGGTACTGTGCAATGCGCGCACGGTGCTCACGGCGGTGCGCTCGGACTCGCGCTACACGTCGTGCGGTCGTGCGCGAGGGTGCTACGCGCTGTGGCCCCTCCAAAACTAAAAACGACCCCACTCGCGCGTAACAACGGCCTATCGATGTTTTGGGCCAGCCATACAAGGCCGACCCCTCGCGACACTTCTCGCGTGCGGGCGCGCAAACGCCAGCGCGTGCGTATGCGTTAGAGCGTGACTGTTCGGGTACATGCCCCGCAGAACTGACTATATAAAACCTCACTATCCAACGGGGTAATTACCTCTCTCGCATCCAACGGGATCCTTCAAATCCACACCACCAACACACACGAGTGCATGTCGATAAAAGCTCTGCACGCCCTTTGCAGCACATGCTTCATTTTTTGCTATCACTGTAAGTATTATTTATAATATTCTCAAATACGTGCCCAGCGTCGTGTCTCGAGGGCCGAAGGCCCGTGCGCGCCGTGGCAACGCCACGGGTAAGAACTAGTAGCTTGTGAGTACCCTGGTCAGCATGGCTCGCTAGCGTGTCGCTCGCACTGAATGGTTCACGGCCGCACTCGCGGACAATGTGTACTCCGTTCCTGGGTGACATTCTACTATATGACAGTGGCGTCAAGCACCAGAACAAAGATAGACCACGATGAACGCTATTCAGTATAGGACAGATGACTGGACAGCACGCGTGACTACAGTCGCATACAAGAGCGGGCTGCAGCGACATTGGCTGCCTCGTGTAAGCGTCGCTGTTTCACAATCAATGACACATAGAAAAGCAATTATATTAGGTTTGCGAGCGACTGTGCTGTTACAAACAAAGAATCACTAATCTAAACGGCGCCTGCCCAACCGCCCTTCCCGAGCCAACTCCACGCCGCCTCCGCATCGCCTTTGTCCGCTGGCGCAACCCGGAGCGCCGCCGCGACGTCTTCACCATGCTCGAGTGCGTAGTCGAGCACGTCGAGCACGCCGTTGAAACCCTGGAGGCGAGGAACCGCCGCCTCCAGGGCCGCACGGTTCGGTCCGATCGCCCGGACGCCCGCCTGGATCTGGCGCATCGCTGCCAGAATCTCAACACGCGCAGTGTCGAGACGGTGAGTGCCGAGCGTGATGTCGCGTACCGCGTCCTCGAGGGAGGCCGGGGCGGGGGACTCGGGAGTCGTGGCGATTGGCGGGGTTGACCGGGTGGCAGGCTGTCCAGCGGGCGGGGCGGGTGGGGCGGAGGACGGGGCACCAGGGGGTCCGGCGGGTGAGGCGGAGAACGTGGGGGACGTCCGTCGGAAGCGGGGTGGTGGCGCGCCGATGTAGGCTGGCGCGATCGCAGGTGGAGAGCTAGAACGCTCGTGCGCCAGGTGGTGTCTGAAGGGGTACCAAGGGCGTGGCTTCCCGACGAATGCGACTGCGGTCGTACGTGAGGGCAGCGCCGGGACTTCGCGCTCGACGGGCTTCGCGTTTTTCTTCGTGGTGTGTTTGGCCTTGCGTTTCTTGCTGGCGATCGGGAGTGGGAGGTCATCGAACCAATCCTCCATACCTTCGCGCATGTGGCGGGACGCGTACCGCCGTTCGCGGGCAGGAGTAACGGCGTGGAGGAGGAATCTCGCCTTCGTCGCACCGAGTACGTGCTGGTCAGGGCGGTCGAAGAGGAGGCGCGCGGCGAGTGCGCGGCAGTCGTCGGGATCGAACCAGACACTGAGGGGGATGCTGGGGAACGTGTGCTCAAATCCAGGTTCGTGGATCGGCGTCCAGTCCCCTTCGGTCAGGTTCTCGATCGCGAACTCCATCACGCCTTGCGCGACAGCGCACGTGGCGAGTGGGAGGTTGCTGAGGACGCGGAATCCGTGGCCGGTGAACCAGCCCACGAACCCTACCTTCGGCACTACCAGACGCACGCATGGGATGGGTAGAATGCTGAGCATAACGAAGGGACTTACAGTCGACAATTCCATCGCCACGGATTCCATAAATCTTGCACCGACCCGCGGTGCCACCGCACCGGTCGCAGCCTTCGCGCGCTCCCATGCACCGCTTCTTGTTCTTGCAGCAGCCGTCGCACTAGCAAATGTTAGCCGTCATCATGAATACGACAAGCATACATACCTTGACAAGGGTTTGCATCGCCTGGGTGGTGTATTCGGGCACTTGCACCGGGCTGGCGGGGACCGGGGTCATGATGGCGATCGCAACGGGCATGGTGGATGGAGGGGTAGGCAGTGAGCAGAGTGAAAGATGAAGCAGAGAAGGGCGGGGATGAGGAGCAGAGGGAACAGTTGGTGGGAAACGGGTGGGGCGCATGCGCGACCACTGGTTCGGGCGCTCCGGCAACGGCGTCCAAACAAAGCGTCCAAATAAACAAGTGGCGGCCAAACACGACCCCGTGATCAAACTCAACCGCTTGATGTCATCTCCTGGCCGCGTCACCCCGGCCCGCGTCTGCCTCTCACGTCCCCCGGCCCGTGTTCCCGGCACATGTCTCCCTCCCGCCCACGTTCACCTCCGGCATCTCCCGCCCGCGGTCACCTCCGGCATCTCCCTCCCACATCCCCCGGCCCGTGTCTCCGACATCTCCTGCCCACGTCCCCCTGCCCACGTCCCCGTCCCGTGTTCCCGGCACATGCCTCCCTCGCGCCTACCACGACGGGCAACGGCTCAGCTTCTTGCCCTCCCTTCCCACCTCAGTCTACCCCCAGCACCTCCCAGCTAACTTCCTCACCTTTGTTTATCGCCTCTCCCTCCCACCCACATCTACTGCCACGTGTCTGCCCATGCCCAGGTGCTTTAGGGCCGTTTGGAAACACACTATAGTGCGCAAAGATGGCTCCACCTCCGCGACTCCGCTGCTCCACGGCATCGCGGCGCGCTGGTCAAACGCCCGTCACGCATCTGCAGTGTGACCGGGCTGGCGCACGCGAACTGGCTGCAGGTCGCGTCGCGTCATCGATCATCTTTATAATGTCCACGCTAACCACCGTAATGAAGGTGAGAGACTCCGGAGAGGTTAGGAAGACGAGGTCGGCGCGGTGGTATGATCGCCTCAGCGGGTGAGCGACTCGGCGGGATGTCACGGTGACAGTCACGCGGGCCACTGGCCAGACTCCAATGCTCCAACTCACGATTCCTCCGGTGCACCATCGTAAGATTCCAAACGGCCCTTTTGATCGCCATCTGACCGCTCAATACTACTTAGCCCATGTGCATACTAAACGTCATTATCAATCTCTTGTCGTTCCAATACATCTCCCTCCACATCCTGAACGTCATGTGTGTTGCCCTTCCGTCTCTCATTTGCCCGTCCATGGACCGCCACCCACCCTGACCCCAGATATCTAATATGCCGGAGGTCCTGTGTAGGCTGATGATTGTATTCAGTGTCAATATATTTCAAGTATTGGCATTGCTACGCCGAATGCCGGTCCGAGGACCGTCACCCCATACGGTCCCTCCCTGCCTCCCATGTTGATCATGATATAACCGCGTGTGGAGCGTCACTTTCCCCAAAGCCACTTTTGTTGACATCAAATATTGCTCACCCACTCATGCGTTCTTGATGGTCCCGGGACCGTCGCCGCGGGCAGCCCCCAAACGTCAACACTGCCACCTTGTTCCCACAGCACCCAGGCGGTCCTAGGACCGCCACTCCGTAGTGAGCCTCATTGCGCGCTTGCCGCACACAGCCACGTGATGCTCTGTGTACCTGCCCCTATGGTGGGTGCCGGTCCGAGGACCAGCACCCGCAGGTGCAGTGCACTGGCTCACAGTAGGCGCCGCATTAGGCGCCACCAAGGGAAACGCACCGTGCTCCCTGTGCGTGCACTAGACGCCTCCAAGGCAGCATTAGGCGCCACCAAGGGAAACGCACCGTGCTCCCTGTGCGTGCACTAGACGCCTCCAAGGCAGCATTAGGCGCCACCAAGGGAAACGCACCGTGCTCCCTGTGCGTGCACTAGACGCCTCCAAGGCAGCATTAGGCGCCACCAAGGGAAACGCACCGTGCTCCCTGTGCTTGCACTAGACGCCTCCAAGGCAGCATTAGACGCCACCAAGGGAAACGCATCGTGCTCCCTGTGCGTGCACTAGACGCCTCCAAGGCAGCATTAGGCGCCACCAAGGGAAACGCATCGTGCTCCCTGTGCGTGCACTAGACGCCTCCAAGGCAGCATTTGTGCTCTCCTCTTCTCCACATCTCCCCAACTCTCATACCTAGAGGGGGGTCTATATAACCTAACCTAACCTATGACGGATCGAACGACACCGAGATCGCAATGAACGGACGGCGGGAAGGGGATGGATGGCACGAGGAGTGGGTGGGTATATCTCTGACTGCCCAGCTGGATTACGCGTGGGCATCCGCGCGCATTCCCACCTGCCCCTTTCGGCGGCACCTGGCTCTACGTACGGATGTCCGCGCGCACAGCACGATGATTCGCGCGCACCGCCATAGACGGTGTCTCAAATGTGCGCGATGGTTCGTGCACGTATCGGTGGATGCGACGTCCGACGTGCGCGATAGATCGCGGACGTTTGAGACGCTGTCTACAGATGTGCGCGAACCATCGTGCAGATAACAACTATGCTATGCAAAGCACCCACAGTCCATGTGCCCGATGGTTCGCGCACATATCAGTGGGTGCAACGTCCAATGTGCACAATGTATCACAAACATGTGAGACACCGTCTACGATGATGGGCGCGAACCATCGCACACATTACACCCTAGTACACTTCACCATGTGTGCGATGGTTCGCACACATTACACCCTACACTCCACCATGTGTGCGATGGTTCGCGCACATTACAACTATGCTCCATGTGCGCGATGGATCGCAGACACTGTCTACGGATGTGCGCGCACCATCGCGCACATGGCAACTATGCTGTGTGAGGCACCCACAGTCCATGTGCGCGATGGTTCGCGCCCTTTTGGGTGGGCGCTAGTTCTACCCCTCATGAAGTTGTTACCCTCCGGACCTTAAAAAAAGGCCTCTCTTATACACCTCCGATAACAGGGGTCCGAGGCTCGAGCTGTCCGCCAAGCCTCAAGAGGCTATCGTAGACTAGCTATAATACAGATGGTGATGCCGCAGGAGTGGGGATGGGTGAGATGTGGTGGACAACGATATTGTACAGTGATAATGAAAAGAGTGTGGGGATGGAAAGAACAATACGTGTGTAGAAAAGACTCAAAGCCTGGTCCGGAGCGAGTTCATCTGTCTCCATCGCTATCATCGCCATCGCCACCGACGAAGAAGGAGAACCGTGGCGAGTCCGGCCGCGGCGGGGGCGGCGCAACCCGGAACTGCACGGCGTCGGCGTTCTTGACATGCCTCGCGCGGAGCGGCGGCGATGAAGGCAGCCGGACCACCGGGCTCGAACCTGTCACGTCCATCCTTCCCACCGCGCCCGGGTGCGGCGTCGGTGCGCGCGGAGGTGGCAGAGGATCGTAATGAGGAGGCGCGTCTGTCTCGAGGGCGGTGTAGGGAGGTGCAGCGCCAGTCGAAGGTACCGGCGGCGGCAGCGCGACCACGATCTGCGCGAGCTCTTCGGAGGCCTCGAGCGCGGTTGTGAGTTCAAGCGCGTCATCTTCTGATGCCGCGCCTGCGTCGTAAACGGTGAGCTCGTATGGTGGCCCGACCTGGGAGAGATCCTCCATCGAGGGGAGGCGCGGTTGAGGTTGTGGGATCGGAGGGAGGGGTGTTGGGTACATTCGGACGAGCAGCTGCCACCGTGCCCTCCAGCTCATCTCAGAGGGTACCGAGAACACAGCACAGGGGAGCGAACTCGAAGGGGAGAGCACGGAAGGCGACGGGGTGGCGAATCGGTGGTTGTCTTCAAATTCGTCGTCCATGACGACAATAGACCCTTGCACTTGCACGGGCACCGCGGCCCGGGTGTCCGCCGTCGCGTCCTGACTGTACGTCGAAGCCGGCGAGTCGGGCTCCGTCCATGCCCGGGCGGCGCGGTTGCCAATTGACGACAAGGTAGGAGAGCCCCAGGAAGACAACGAAGTGGCCTCGCGCACGCGCCGCAGCATGTCGTTGAGAAAAACGGCCTTGCTGAGTCCGTACGATGGCCAGTGAAGGAAAGCGCGGTCAATGGCCTCACTGTATGGGTCGTGGAGGTCGGAAATGTCGCCGACCCGGGGGAAGATGGCACTGCGAGGGTCGAAACACTGCCATCGCGGCTCGGGGTGCGCACCATGCCTGGTCAGGGAGTGATCGTGTGAGGGTGGTTGGATGCCGTTGGCGGTGAACCAGGGCGTGTCGCGAGAGCGGGGAAGAACAGGTGACTCTGGGAGATAGTTTGAGGGGGTAGACGGGAAGGAGGACATGGGAGAAGACGACGACGACGAAGAAGGGGACGAGGCGTAGTGGCGAAGGGTCTCGTCGTAGACCCACCAAGCGTAGTGGCGGCGGTACCAGAGCATAGCCTTGAGATTCGAGAGCGCATGATTTGACCAGCCGTAGTGGGCGTGTGGATGGTGCTCTTCCATGGGAGGAGGGGGAGTGGGCGGCCAGGGGTGGATTTGTTGGGTGGTGGATGGAGGAGAGAAGAGGGAGGGGAGGGCGCACTCGCCATGCCGTGCGTCCCAGTCTACGTCCAGATCACTCTCTTCCTCTCCTTCTGACGCGGGCGGGGACGACCAGAGCGCGTCCTCAGACGGAGAAGTGGGCGAGGGCGGGGACGGGGGACACAGTGGGGCAAGGTGGACCTTGATATCTTCGTCCGAATCGCTGCTGCAAGAGCTAGAGGGGCTGCTTCCGCAGTCACTGTTGGGCGAATCGAGAGGAGGGAGATCGAGAGTGTGGAGCGGCGCAAGGTCGGGGCGGAGGGGGAGGAAGGGGGAGGAGCGCTGGAGAGGTGGCCGATGCCCAGCACGGCTGGGTGAACGGGGAGCGGGCTGAACGTCGATGGAGAGGGCGGCCATCGCGGGTATGCAGCGTGCTAGGTAGACGGAAGAGATGGGTACACGACCGGGATCGCAGGCAAGAAGGTGACTCACGTACGGCGGATATCTGGATAGCTGGCTGTATGCGGGTGGTATCTGGAGCCGACTCGCGAGCGGTGGACACGGGACGCGGAGTGCGCAATTTATGAAGGCAGTCGGACGTGTACAGTGAGGAGTAGAGGGGACGGGTGTCCGAGTGCGCGGGGACGTGGGGGGCGGAGGACAAGGGTGGGGGTTGTGGTTGAGGACGTTGAGGCCAGTGGTGGCACGCGATTGCTACGCGTGCATCACGGGGACGCGCCTCGGCTACGCGCTGACTCTTGAGTTCGAACCCGCCTCGTCCAATCCCCCTTGCCACTCTACACGCTCGGCAGACCTGTCTTCCACTGGCGCATCCGACCCAACGAGGGCAGACACGGATCTACTTCTTGGGCAGTTGCAGCGGCCGAGGAGCGTCTGACGACGTCGACACCCCGATCACCTTCACGATCTCAGCCGTATCCACGCACCTCCCTCTCTGTCCTCACTTCTCTCGTCCATTCCTCGCGTGAACATGACGCAGGTCGTCTAATACGGCCTATCGAAACTGGGCAACCCTCGCAGTCGAGATGCACAAATCCCTCCGGCTCTGCTGTGGTCTAGTTCGCAGCACCACCGAACTTTGTCTCTACGCTCGGTCACGACCACTCTTCGATCACCCACGTTGAAGCAACCCTTCTCACGTTAGAAATGTGGTCAAAACATAGCCAATAACCCTGGTTGGGAACTCGTCGAGCGTCCAGGGCTAGTTTGGCTAGGCCAATGAGCAGGTGCGAGTCGTCCGCACCTCCTCCGTTGATCTGTTCTCTCCTTCCTTACCTCGTCCAGACTCTGCTGACCTGCACGCTCCCATCGGCCACAGTTTTGGTCCGCCGACGTCCATCTCTCTCGCGATGTCCTAGATTAAGCGTTCGCGGGTTAGATCCAAGTGCTTTGTGTTCGTTGGCGCGTTTGTATACATACCGTAGGACTCGCAATGACATGGAACGAGCACTCTGCGACCAGGTTCACCAGCCTTCGCCGCGCAGACGCGTACGTCCGCTCGCTCGCCGTACCGGCCGAACGCCCGCAACGAGTTCCGATCATACATGCAGGACCACGCAGCAAGAGTATGAAGCGTAGCGATTGCAATGAATACAAAGACACTAAACGGAATATGGCGTAGTCTACACGTACGTACGAGGCAGGGAACATGCAGAGAAGAGAGAGAAGAGACGGAGCATTGCGAGTGAGAGTGAGAGTAATATAATGGGGCGTGACGACGAAAAGCGGGCAGAACGAGGGTGGGCAGGGCGGTCGACGCAGAACAAACAAGAGTGAGCAGCGACGGCCATCTCCCCGTCGGACAGCAGCGACAACGATATACAATAGAACAGTCCACACAAACCGACACAGGTATCGTCCCGCCTGCTCACGCCGCGGCCTCGCCCTCCTTCTCCATCTCCCCGTTCTCCCCCGGTGCGGTGGAGGCGACGCGGTCACCGGCGACGCCAACGCGGAGCTCACCCCACTCCCGTTCGCCCCCGCTGACGCCCCGCACCCCCAGCAGCGTTGAACATCGCCTTGATCGTCAGCTCGTTGCGCCGCTGCCGCACCCGCTCCACCTCCTCCGCCCCGCCCGTCATCCGCAGCTTCTTGCCCGACACGAAACCCTCGAGCTCGTTCTGGAACTCGTCCGTCCGGTTCGCCAGATCTTTCGCACGGGAACGCTCGTTCGCCTGGATAGCCTTCATCCGCGCTTCGGGGTCCACTGCCGCGCCGCGGATCTCGAACATAACCGTCGAGATCCCGCCGTGGCCCTCTTCTGTGAGCGGCGGCTTGAACGCGGGCGTGCGTCGCTTCCCAGAGCTCGATCCGCGGAGCGAGATGACCTTCTCGACGTGACCCAAGACCTCGAGGACGGCCTTGTGGTCCTCGAAGAGATCCTCAAGGAACTCCTCTTGGTGCTGGAGGAACTGCTGCTCCTCGACGATGTTCTGGAGCTCCTCCTCCCACGTCTTCTTCCACATCGGCTTCACCGTCTGGATGTGATCCCGCAGGCTCTGCAGCTCCTGAGTCATCGCGTCCACGTCCCCGCGGACCTGCTTGAGCACCACGGTGCGCGGGGAGACGTTCCGCTTGAGCACGTCGTCCTTGATGTTCTCCACCGTGTCTTGAAGCTCCTCCATCTTCGTCAGCACGCTGCTCGACCGCGTGTCCAGCTTCGCCTTGCCCGTGTCAATGTACGCACGCGCGCCGCCGACCTGCGCGCTCGCGAGTTGTTTGACGGTCGCAGTCTGCGACCTGAGCGTGCCGAGAGAGTCCTTGGTGGACCTCATGAACTCGGTGTAGAGCTGGCGCATGATGCCGAGGTCGCGCCGGAGATTCTGCACTTCGTCGAACTGCGTCTTCAGGTCGGACACGACCCGGGTCGTGTACTCGGACGCGCCCGTCATCTGCGGTTGTAGCGTCGTCCCGGTCCACTGCGGCGCGAGGGGTTCCATGGTTGGCGGCAAGCCTGAGATGGGCTCAGCGCTCTTCTCGCGCTTCGAGGGAGTCTTCTGGTCGGGGAGCATGCGCGATATCCGCCGAGCTGCGTCCCGGAACACGGCTTCGGGCGGTCGCGGCGCAGCGGGCGTGGATTCCATCGGCTGGGCGATGATGGTCGACGTTCTGCGATTGCTAACGACAGCGGTTCGAAGGTCCTTGATGTCCTGCTGCAGCGACGAAATTTGCGTGTCGATGTGCTGCTTGATTTGATCAAGCGCTGGGGACGTGGACAGTCAGTCACCGTGCTCTCGCTCAAGAAAAGGTGACTCACGCTCAATGTTCAGCGATAGCAGCACCTTCGGCTTCACCTCCTCCACATCCTCCAGCTCGTACTGCACTCCGCTCGCCGGGTCGCGGATGTAGATCGGGGGGAAGTTGTCCTGGCCCGGCGAGTACGAGAACCGGTCGACGAACAGCATCCGTAGCGTCGACAGGGAAAGTGGCGGTTCGAGCTGGACCTTCTTGACCTCCCGGCCGACCTGGAGAAACACTTGAAATGGCTTCCCGGGCTCATACTCCGGCTCGCGCGGCACCTCCGGCGTTGCTAGCCCGTTCACCATCTCGCTCGACCCCGATGAGACGACCACGGCCGGCACTGGGGACGGCGCCATGGGCAACGGTGGTACCGGGGGCGGCTCCTCTCCCTCTTCGATCGCGGGGGCACGATTCCGCTGCGACCGGGTCCCCTTCTTGCGCGGACTTGCAGTCTCGCCATCCTCCGCGAGCGCGGCGAGGTCGCCCGGAGTGAGCTGTCCGTTCGCGGCGAGCAGTGAGCGTCGGTTGCCCGCACCGGTCCCTCCGCCACCGCGCTCACGGACGGTGCCACCGGTCATCTTGGAGATGTTGTATGTCGAGAAACGCTTCGACGCGCGCCGCTCGAGCGCCTCGGCCTTCTTGAGTGCGGCGAGCGACGTTTGGACCGCGGGAGCTTGTTCGAGCGGTACGCTGTCGGTCGGGGGGCTGTTGGGCGTCAAGGGTTCCGGGGGTGGCGGCGGCGGCGTAGCACTCTCTTCGATCACGACGGTGGGGGGAGAAGGGACGGGCGCGTCCACGAGCGAGAATCGCTTGACATGGCTCGGCACGGGGGCTTGCGTTGGCGGGGCAGAGGAAAGATCGGGCGGGGGTGGGGGAGTTCCAAACCCGTTGGTTTGGCTGCGCGGGTCGCGCGGGAAGTTGGGGTCGGCGGAAGAGGTGGAATACGCACGGGGAAGCGGGACAGACATAGAGGAGCTGACAGACTGGCGTGGTTGTACAGGTGTTGACGAGCGCGCTGACCGCGCCTGGTCTTCGGGCATGGTGCCCGGGGCTGCAAAGCCGCCTATAAACGGCTCGAGCTGGGCGTTCGGCATAGGCGGGGAAAGTGTGCCGTTTTCCTGGCCCGTCGTCTCCGTCTTTGAGGCGCACCAGAGTTCGATGGGGTGGTGCTTCGTGGGGGAACGTCGTTGGAGGGTGTGGGGCGACGGGAGGACTGGCGCGATATACCGTCCTCCCGCACGCTCCGTGAACTGCGGGAGTCGCGATCGCTGCCGTTTCCGCTCTTCTGGTCGGAGACGATGCGCCGATATATCGACTGTTTGCCGCGCAGACCTTGGAGCAGACTTGTGATAATCTTGCGCACCTCGGGGAGGAAAATCTCGAGATTGTTCGTTGTTGCCTCCTCGGAAAGACAGGACTCGAGGACGCTACGGAGGTCTTCTGGCACGCCCGAAAGCTCACTGAATGGGCGGGTACTTATAGAGTGTACGGGCAGGCAGCAGCGTGGCAGACGCACCTCATGTCGATTCCGAACGCACTGAATGCGGCAACAGCGGCATTGAAGTCGTTGCCCAGCCGGACATAAACGTCGCTGACTGGTTCTCATCGACGATGTTCTTGCTCCATTGTGTGAGGGATTCGAGGAGGACTTTGATCGACACCAGTAATCTAGTGACTGCGGACTCGACGGCGGGCTAAAGAAACCGTCAGCGAAAGGCCGCAGGTATGATGGAAGGACAAGATGAAAGATGATGAACAAAACGCATTCGCGAAAGGACGGACAGTGATGATACGCGAGAAAGTTGTGGGTGATCACATCACCTGGTCCGAACCAGGTGCACCTCCCGCAACGTCCCACCCGGTGTGCGTAGCATCCAACGCGATCTCTCGCTATCACCCAGGGCGCATATAGGCAGGGGGTATATGCAGAAACGTCCCCCCATTGCCCACACGATCTCGGCCATACGAAAGTAAAAGAGGGGTTGTGACACTGACGGAAGGCCGCGACGCAGAGCTCGCCTTCATCATCCACGGATAGCGGACGAAGATGTAGGGGAGCGCAACTTTCACGGGGGTGGTGCGGTTGCGAGAGGACGAGGAACGGGTAGCAATCATGTAGGTTCTGGGAGAGGAGGATGTGGTGAGGTGGAGATGGGTGAAGGGATTCAAGAGCAGGGATCCAGGTCTTTCAGGCGCAGGGGGTGTGAACGGGGAGGGGATATAGGGAAGGTAGGACGAGAGGAGGGGGCAACATCGGGGATCCAGATGGGAAACTGCGCCATCTTCTTCGTGGACAGACGGCGGACGGTTGCCAGTTCGATAGGAGTGGGAGATGATACGAGCGCGAGAAAGGTGCGATGGGCGGTGAAGGCATGCGCACTTACGTTGGGTTGAGAGCGGGCCCGTTCGCTTCTTGAGGAGGAGGCGGAGACGGTGGAGGAGGTTGACTGGTTCGTCGCACGCCTCGAAGAATGTGATGTCCGCGACGACATGGATGAGGATTCTGAGGGATAAAAAGGAGAACAGGAGCGGTGGAGAGATGGCCAAAGGCCAGGAGGAGAGGAAGGGCAAAATGGAGGAAGGGAGCAAACGGCTGAGCGTGTTAGGTGCACTCGCAAAGTGCTCGGAAGCTAATCGAGGGCTTATGTAAGTATGGTGCGTTTACTTACCACTTCTGCTACATGCTAATGTTTCAGCACTTGGACTCGCTTGAATTCGAGGTTCTTTACGCCCACTTTGCTGTTCGCTCTTCCTTGGCCGTGCTCATGTGGAGTCGCTAAAGCACGGGTGCAGCACGCTCCCAGTACTGTATACGTACTTCGCTTCCGCACGTTCCTAGCGTCCTTGAGCTCCCCGAGCAAGAGCAGGTCTTCGACCGCGAGCTCGTCCGATGTCCGTACGGTTTTGTCATGATTGTATCGTCGTTCATGTTGCGTTCATGTATCGAAAGCCAATGTAGTCGACGAGATCAGCGTGTCATGGTCTATCCACAATCCAAGACCATCGGTTCACACGGATACACAAAGTGCTCACGAAGACACAAGATACTCATGTAAGACGCATTAGCCGGCATACTGTCTGCCTTTTCCTCGGAATGTCTATGACCAACTTGCCCTACTCCGGGATCAGTTTTACGAGGTAGGCCCAAACATTTCCAAGGTATCTGTATGGAATCCATCAAAGTCGAACCCACCATCTACCAGCCCTCTCAGGACCGACAAGTCATCCACGACGCTCTGCATACGAGTATAGCTGAACGCGCTTCGGAGGCCGGCTCTCAATCACAGACCACGAGAATGTGCGCAACCGGTTCCCCGCCGCCGCCCGCCGCGAGAGCGCATCCATGAGCGCGTCGCAGCACGCCGCCGGCATCCTAGCAGGTTCCTTCGCTCCTTTCGGCGCGCGCACCTCGTCCTGGCCGTGCACAGGCGGCATGTGCAGACTTGACGTCGAGCGCGCGTAGCTTCGGACAACACAGCGAATCGTCTTCCCGGCTCGTGGTGCTGAGGGCCTCCAGCGCGGCGACCGCCGCGAACGCGCGGGAGAACGCGCGAAGCAAGAGACCCCGGACCGCGGTGTGCGTGCGCAGGACGGACAATGGGCCGCGCAGGCTGCACAGGGAGACGTCTGAGACGGAGTCCTGGATGCAGTCAAATACGAGGACCCGTTCTTCTGCGTCGCTCCCTTCTACGCAGTCGAGGCTAAGGATATAGCGGTCCATCCATGGGATAAACGGGTCATGAGGAGCAGCCCTTCAACGCGCGGGAGCGCGCGCTGGGCGGCGTCGGACGCGACAATCTCTTCCCAGAATAGGTCGTCCGGGATCAGCCTGCATTGGAATTCGAGCGAGGGATGCGCGGGTACCGAAAGCAGCCCCAGGACCGCAGCGGTAAAAGCGGATCAAGGTCGATGGCGATGAAGTCGAGCTCGCGCAGGGCAGGCAGAATGGCCTTCATCGGCGACCACAGCGGTGGGGTGGCTTGTCCGAGGTCTTGCACAAAATCCCGCAAGGGGATCTCGACCTCGAAGGTGAGGACCTCAAGCGAGTAGCACGTTCGCAACGCAGTGACGAGCTGATCACCCGGGCTCAGCGGACCACGGCCTCGTGTGTTGTGACAGCTCGGGCTCCGGCGGGATGACGGTCCGCAGCTGGAAGATGGGCTCCCTTATCACCGCACGGATCAGAGTTGGACGAGCGAGGTGCAGGAAGAGGTCGAGAGGGACATATCGCAAGTCCCGGAGTGCGGGGAGCTTGCCGATACTCTCCACTGAAGGGCCCGCCGAAGAGGAGGTCCGGGGCGACGCCAGCGTGCCGCTTTGCTTCTTGGTGACCACCGCCAGCGTTTCGATACTTGCGTAGCTGTGTTTTAGCAGTGCGGACAACGATCGAAGATCACCAAGACCACGATCTGAACGTATAGCTCAACCAATCGACCTGCGTGAGGAGCGAGGGCGTGTACAATGGCCTCGGGGACTTGTTTGAGAGTTAGACGAGGGGATGGAACTTGATTGGGTGAGGGCAGTGGTCAGGTCTTGGATACAGCGAGACCGTTTCGCGTCCTTCAACTTGTCCCATCTATGAAGGTAGCCAAGGGACCATCCTCGGATTCGATGAGTGTGGCCCAGAGGCAGGGAGTATTGAGCACGATAGAGCGCCATGCGCGGCAGATTTGGCAGAGGGTCGTCAACGTCCGTTGGGATGTGATGTGGTAAATAAAACACTCGACGAGCATCTCCGTGGGAAGGATGCGGTTGATGGCTGTGGCGGCATTGTGTAAGAGAGGAGGGTGAGGACAACGAGACGGTATTCGTTGGCATGTTGGAGGGCGAACGATGTAAGTCGTTGGCTGACAGACCGACCAGTTGGAGCGGATGGACGTCGGTAAGTTGTGTGTAAGATCAGGATAGGGGAGAGCATCATCCTCGGAGGAAGGCATTGATAAATATTGGGTGCTAACGACAAGGTGGAGAGATTAGCGGATGACACCAAAGAGTTGAGAAGGTGGAGACACTTGCTGCAATAGTAAGAGGATATGAAAGCTCGAGCGATGCGGCATGCCCCTTGATCTCCTGAGTCGTCCGACTTGACCTCTGCATCGCCCACCCACGTGGCGCCGGCATGTGCAACTTCACGTGGACAATTGAACTCAAGTTGGGATCTTGAGGCTTGAATATTTGAATGGCGGTACTCGACTTTCCGCTACGCATGTTCCATCAGGTGGTAGCCGTGATTGCGATGGGCTGGAGCTTCGAGCCTTGATCACGACCAGCGGGCAAACAAGAAGGACGCGCGGTGAACCATCTGGCATGAATACTGTCGAATTGGTGGACGTGCCTCCGAGGCCTCCACAAAGATTACGCTCGCAAAAACAAGACGAGTACAACGTACGACTGACCACGACCCTCCCCATTGTCCTTTCACAATTCGGGCCGATCGATGAGCCCACAGTCCGCTCTGGCTACGAGCCAACGCATCCTCGCCGTTGCCATCGCGCAGCACATTCATGACTTCCAGATGAGGATGGCGAGAGAGCCGATGTAGAAGTAGATGAAGTGCTTCGTCTCTGCGCAAACGGTCAGCCCCCCCTCCACGGCGCAGAACACTGTGCAATGCACTCACCGTGCGTGACATAGGACCCAAAGTTCTTGCCGACGACGACGTGCCAGGTGGGCCCGTGCTGGCGGTCAAACTCCTTCTTGATCTGCGCCGCGATGTCCTTCTCAATGTTGTACTTCTCCAGCGCCGCGCTCGCGACGTCGACCGCCTCCTGCTGCATCTCCTCGCTCATGTCCACGTTCTTGATGATCGCCTTCGGCCCGTTCCCCCCGTCCTTCGCCATCGGGTCGCTCGACGTCGGCGCGTCCACTTTCTCGCCATCGCGTGTGCTAGTGGGGGAATACGGGGTCGTCAGGGGTTCGTGGGGCGTCCTGGCGAGCGCAAGGTAGTCAGACACGGCGAGAAGAGCCTTTTAAAGGCCGAGGGACGTACGGGGCAGACGGCGGGCGAGCGAGGTTTTGCGCGAGGTGGGGGAGGAGAGAAGAGGGAGCTTTAGCAACGCGTGCCTCAGGACGCGCGCCAGCCTCAACGCGTTGGCCGCACGCGGGCACCGTCCCGCACCTCCCGCACCCCCACATGCTCCCACTGGCCGCGGCCCCGTCCACACCCACGCCCGCATCGATGTCCGCGCTCTTCCCGCGAACCTTTGTCCGCACTTTGCCTCGATCGCGCCAATCACGATGTGCCTCAACCCTCCCTTCCCACTAGTATGCCGTCGACCTCACGCACAAGCTTGTCGCCAGGTTCGTCCCGACGATGCGGACGAACGGAAGCGCGATGCCCATCTTTTTTAAAATGTCAATCATTAATATCCCGCGTGCGGAGTACAGGTGCGCTTTCTACATGGGTGACCGGTCGACCCTTGGTTGGCGAGTGTTCTCAGCCTGTGGACCTGCATCTTAGGGCTGTTTGCACCTTCGGTTTGTGGGTGCTCGTGGCCTGTGCCGCTGGGCGGTCTTTCCACGCCGTGCTTGCGTTCATTTACCCACTTGCCTTCCCCGTTCTGCGCGTATACTGTAAAGCGCCCCGATTTTATCCGCGAACGTGAATGCGCCGTCGTTCTTCGTGATGAATGCATTAAGTCTTGCAAGTAGGCTTCGGAGGCGCTGCAGGGAGTCGAATTCGCCCCATAGTGCCACTAGCGCTCGTACCTCGCGCATTCAAACAGCATATGTATTAACTGCGGTGTGAGTGCAATGTGGCAAGTCGCCAGGTAGGAGGTACATAAGTTGAAGGAGACTTGGAGAGATGGTCGATACATGGTCCGACTTTTATGTAAGCCAGAGGGTCAGTGACGGCGCCTGGACCAAAGTAAACGCTCGGGCCGGGAATTTGCTTCCGCAGGCGTCTGTCGGGTGATCCCGCATCACATTATCTGATAAGATGGCGCACTACTTATATTGAGCCTCCTCCCCCGCCACTTTCACCATGCCACCACCTGTCCCTCGTCCTTCTCCTTGCCCGCCATGTCGCGCCGCGGCTACGTCCGCATTCCCCACGAGCCCTCCGACCCCGATCGCCGCGCGAGCCTCTCCCCCGTCGGTCCGTCCTTCTTCCCCCCAAGTCCTCGTCTGCTCATCCCACGCCCCGTCCAGATTCAAGCCCCTACGCCGCCGCGAACCGTCCCCGTATGCTGTCCGCGGTCGCTCCGTTGGTACCATCAACTCGGTCGCGACCATCTCCTCCAGGCTCAGTCTCGACATTGCCCGCGAGCTCCAGGCGGAGCAGGATGCCCATGCCGGTGTCCAGGCCGCAGAGGCCGCGGAACAGTCTTGGCCGGGCATTCTCAGTGGCTGCTGTACCTGGGTCCGTCTTCCGTTTTCCCACCCCTCATCCTCGCTTCAAGGCTTGGGCTGATGCGGGCCGGCTTCGCGTGCAGCATCGCGCTGGCGTCGTATGTATACTCGCTCGACAACCAGACGACGTCCAACTACCTCCCGTTCGCGACCTCCTTCTTCGGCGCACACAGCTTCATATCATCCATACAAGTCGCCCAATCTATCATCGGTGAGTCCTCTCTGCTTCCTGCGTGTCCCGGAGGCCAACGCCTGCGTAGTTGCATGCGGGAAGCCTGTCATAGCAAAGGTCGCCGACGTCACCTCCCGCGCGACTGCGTTCATTGTAGTTCGTGAGTATCCCCTTCGTTGTGATGTTTCCATGTATTCACTTCCACCCCTTAGTCCTGTTCTATGTCACCGGTGCGTCATTCCGGATTCTTTTTCAGGAGCAGGTCGTAAACTCTGCTCCAGGATATCTCGTTATTGCCACCGCATTCCATGTTGGCTTTGTTGCTCTGGGCATAATTTGCTACGCCATGTACGTCCTCCTCTCCCTCCGCATTCACACCGTGCCGACTCTTTCTTTCAGCGGATACACGTGTGTCCACTTCCCCACCGGTCACCCTCGTCACTGAATAGCGGCCCACAGCGGACTTCAATTGCTCACCTCTGTAATCATCGCAGACATCACCACTCTCAAATGGCGCGGGCTCGTCTCCGGGATGACCTCGATACCCTTCCTCTTTAACGCCATCATCGGCTCCAAGCTCGCCGACGCCGTTCTCAAGCCTGGGGGTGGCGCTGGGGGTGTGAGTCATCGCGATTCCGGTGCCGTGAGCTTCACGTTATCTGACATTCATGCACCCCAGACGCCATGTTCGCCATCCTCGTGCCCGCAGCGCTCCTGCCGCTCATCCTCACCCTGTTCTGGGGAGAGCGCAAGGCAAAGCAGCTCGGGCTGGTTGAGACCCCGCCCCCCGGCGAAGACATCGTTCATCACGTCAAGGCCGGCTGGGCACAACGCGCTTGGCTGCTTGCGGAGCAACTCGATCTCGTCGGGCTTCTCTTGCTCGCCACTGCGGTTGCGTGCATCTTGCTGCCGATGACGCTGGCGCGGAAAGGGAAAAGCTCCTGGGCAGATCGTACGTGTTCCCGTCTACCTCTCGCGCGTCCGCTCTCACACCGCGCACAGCGAGCATGGTTGCCATGTTCGTCTGTGGCTGGGTACTCCTTCCTGTCTTCGTACTGTGGGACCTGCGCTACGCGAAGCGTCCCGTCATCGCGATGCGCTTCCTTGCGAACCGGACGGTTGTGTGCGCAGCGTGGATCGGGTTCTTCGACTTCGTACGTAACAGACAGTGTTCTTCCTCGTTGCTGTGCTGACACTCGCCTGGTCCTGCAGCTGTCCTTCTTCCTCACCTTTACATACCTACAGTCCTTTGTCCTCGTTACCAAGCCGTGGTCGATGACGAACGTGTTCTACTTCGGGCAAGCGCAGACTGTCGGGTTGACCCTCTTCGGTATTGCCGCTGGGATTATCATGCGCTTCACGCACCGATATAAGGTCCGTCTACTTGTAATCTACTGTCCTCCCTCCGCTTACACTCTTGGTTCACAGCCCCTCCTGATCATCGGCCTCTGCATTCGCATCGCTGGTGTTGCCCTCATGATCCACGCCCGGTCTGACGTTGGCACCGACGCCTCGCTCGTCTGGACGCAGGTGCTGCAAGGCCTCGGCGGCGGCTTCGCCGCGGTCTGCTCCAGCGTCGGCGCACAGGCGTCCGTCCCGCACGCAGACGTGGCCATGGTCATCGCCCTCGTCCTCCTCTGGACCGAGATCGGCGGCGGCGTCGGTGGCTCTGTCGCAGGCGGTATCTGGGCCGCGGTCATGCCCGGGAAGCTCAAGGAGAAACTGCCGGAGTTGAGCGAGGCGGAGCGCGCGGCGCTGTTTGGGAGCATCACGGACGTGCGCAAGCGGCCGCTGAGCCATCCGGTGCGTGCGGGCGTCGTGGCAGGTGCGTGGCTCGTCGTTCTACTCTCCTGGGCACTGACGCGGGTTCCGGCGACAGCATACAGCGACACGATGGAGATCATGGTCGTCGTCGCGACGGTGCTGAGCGTGATTCCGCTCGCGCTGTCGTTCCTGATGCCTGACTGGTACCTCGGGGACGCGCAGAACGCGGTGGAGGAGCTCACGGTCTCGGCGGACGAAGAGCCCTATGAAGACGTGCTATAATGTTATGTACTGATGTAATGGATAATAATTTCTTTGGTTCAATCATCTATATCTCGAGTCGTGGTCAAGTTCGTCAGCCAATACGGGGTGCAAGCGCAGGAAGACATGGCGGTCCGCGGCCTGGCTCCGAAGTTATTCCACGACGGCCTTCTGGGAGAAGGGTACGACGGTCTGGTGATCGTGGTGATGGAGTATCTGAAGGGCAAGACGCTCTTCCAACCATACGGTGCGGCGCGTGCCATCCCTGCCGCGACTATATCCGCCGCGGCGACCGCGCTGGAGACTTTGAAGGGTCTGGGTTACGTGCACGGGGACGCCAGGCGGTGGAATATCATGTAGGTCGACGACAGGATCCATCTGATCGACTTTGACTGGGCGGGAAAGGCGAGTGAGGTACAATACCCTGCTCATGTTAGCCCGCACGTCTTGTTGGTGGTTGGGACGCAGGAGTTCGACGTGATTACGGAGGAACATCAGGATATGATGCTCGCTCTCATAACGCCGTAGTAACCTGTAGTCGAAGTTTGCGACAATGCGAGGCGCAGTATGCATCCAGTTCAACGCCTATCGCGGTCACGGCGTGGTAATAGTACCAGTGCTATAAGACCATTTGACTCCCGGAGAGTCCGTTCACGCGTATCCTCACGTGACCCAGCGTGTAGCCCCACGTGACCCAGCGTAAAGAAATGCCGTTGCAGCGGCTTTGCATCTCTTTCTTCACGACCACGACCTCTCTCGCCACCCTCCAGTACTGTCAGTGCCAGAGTCAGCCCGCGAGACGTCCTGTTTCGACGACGCTCTTCCAGCACACCGCCTGTGGTCGCTGGTCGACTACCGCAAGTTCGTCCTGTCCGCAACATCACTATGCTCTTCATTCTTTTCGCCCTCTCCGTCACCATTGCCCCCGCCGGCGCGTCCTCTCTCGCTGTCGCCTACCCGCTCGAGGACCAGCTCCCACCCATCGCGCGCATACACACTCCTTATTCCTGGTCCATGTCTCCAAACACATTCTTTACCGATCCCGACAGCCCTCTCACCTTCTCGTCCTCCATCCTCCCCTCCTGGCTCTCCTTCGACCCCGCCACCCTCTCTCTCTCTGGCACCCCCCAGGACGACGATGAAGGGCGACCGCGCGTCACAATCATCGCCTCCAATGGCGGCGCCGCCCATGCTTCGTCCTCGTTCGACCTCTGCGTCACCCCGTACCCTCCGCCGACGCTCCACATTCCTATCGAAAACCAATTCCACCGCGAAAATCCTTCTCTTTCCTCTGTATACCTCGTCTCCAACCGCTCCTCTCTCTATGGCTCTCGTCCAGCCCTCCGCATCCCGCCGAAGTGGTCCTTCAGCATTGGCCTCGACTACAACACATTCGACGCCAAGAACAACCTCTACTACGACGCCCGCCAGGCCGACGGCTCCCCGCTTCCGTCCTGGGTCAACTTCAACACACGCGCCTTGACATTCAACGGCGTCACTCCAGCGGCGGACAACACGACTATGCCCCACACGCTCTCGGTCGCCCTCCATGCCTCCGACGAAGAGGGCTACTCCGCCGTCTCTGCGCCTTTCGATATTGTCGTTGCAGATCACGACTTCTCGCTTGACGGCGAAACCAACTCCGACTCTCTGCCGACCATCAACGTCACTGCCGGTCAGCCATTCGAGCTCGCCCTCAACTCTGCTGTCGACTTCATCGGCGTCCAGCTCGACGGAAAGTCTGTCACCCCGGACAATATCACCGCGCTGGAGATCGACACTTCGGACTTGGAGAGCTGGCTCAGGTACGATTCTTCCACTCGCACTCTCAGCGGAGAACCCCCCTCGGACTTCAAAGATGCTGTCCTTCCCGTCCTCTTGGCGTCGTCCGTCAACCAGACCTTGTCTACCGTCGTCACTTTGGTTGCGGTCCCGTCCTTCTTCTCCAGCGGCGACCTAGATCCGATTCTTGTCACTCCCGGCGATGGCCTCACCTTCTACTTGGCACAGTATTTTTCGAACTCCTCTGACCTTGGTACTCCTGGCGACGTGCAGTTCGGTGCCTCCTTCGACCCTCCTGCGGCTGGCGACAACTTGCAGTTCAACGCTTCCTCCTTCCTTGCTGGGACGGTGCCGAAAGGCGTCTCGTTCGACCACATATCTGTGACTTTCACTGCTATTCCCGCATCACCCGGTCTACGTCGCACACACACCTTCCCATCTCCCTGTCATCGGCGGACTACACTCGCCAGCAGAACAAGCATGGCGCCAAGGGCCTCTCCGACGCTGCGCGGAAAAAGCTTCTTCTCGGCCTTGAGATCGCCTTTGCGCTCATCAGCGTCTTCGTCGGCCTCGCGATCGTCTTTGCATGCATCCGCAAGTGCGCGCGGGACCAAGACTCGGTGATCATGGGCGAGGAGGGACAGCGCGCGTGGACGGCGTCGGAGAAGAGGTGGTATGGGATTGGGATCGAGGTCAACGGCGAGAAGTGTACTCCGGAACTCGGCACAGAGCCCCGCCAGGAAGGGACTTTCGGGAGCGCGCTGTCGCGGATCCTAACGCGCACCGCGTCTAGCCGACCAAGATCTCCGTTGAGTCCTGTCGGTCTCACGACGAGTCCGCGGATGATCAAGAAGGTGGACTTCATGGGTCGCGCCCGGCGCATGGTCAGTGACCAGTACAAACGCGTCGTCAGCGGGCCGAAGCGACCTGTGATATCCAAGCCGGTCCTCATCCTGACCAGCGACGACAGCCCCGCGTCTAGACTTGGCAACATACCTACAACTGGCTCCGCGGGGTTGCTCGGGGTCGGGCTGGGCTCGCGCGATTTCAAGCCGCTGGACGACTCGAACTTCAGCCAGTATGCTCCAAGCGGGCCGACAAGCCTCGCGACTTCGTCACCCACGTCGTCGCACGACGCACCGTCTATCCCACGGCGTCGCCTGGACTTTGCCAGCCCGCGGCCGCCGATGGTGATCACGACGCCACCGGAAGCCCACCTCCCGGACGACGCGCAACCCGACTCAGCCGCGTCCTCACTGAAAACATCATCCACGCACGAAAGTGATGCTATCGTGCAACGCGCGACGCGCGCGACGTCCGTCCGCAGCGGAGCTTCGGGCATGTCCTTCCACGTTCTCGGCCGTGGACACCCGACACTCGAGAGCGCGCGCCCGCGGCTGGTGCCATTTACGAGCGCGACACGCGTCCCGGTGCCCAAGGTGCCGACGTCGTCGTTCTCTCCCGACATGGACATCGAGGAGGAGGAGACGCGCGTGGGGGCCAGCGCGGGCCCGACGCGGCGCGTGGCGAGCCAGGTCGCGCGTGTGTTCCGCGGGCAGCGCGGCAGCACAGCCGAGCTGCCTGCTCAGCCGAGCGCAGACGACCTCGCGACGGGAATGGAGTACGTGCGGGCGCTGGGCGACGATGGGCGGAGCTCCCTTGCGCCGTCCTCGCAGGGTGCGTGTCTCGCCTGATTTGCTTCCGCCTCACGCTGACCTCTGGCATCGTCACAGAACGCTCCCCTGCGCTTTCGGCGATGTCGTTCTCTTCGCTCGAATCGTCGGCGGCGTCTCACGGACGTATTGAGCGTGTCCTCGCGCGTACTGGCGAGCGCTTCAAGTTCCGCGTGCCCGTCGTCGCTGCGAGCCGGCGCGGGCTTGACGCGCGGCTGACGTCGGGGCTCGGGCTACCGGGATTCATTCACTTCGACGCGGATGCGGCTGGAGCGGAGGTGTGGGGCGTTCCTGCGGGCAGCGATCTGGGCGTGCATGAGGTCGGGGTGTACGAACGTGGCGGGGCCTGCGTCGGGCGTGTGGTCGTGGAGGTTGTTGAGCGCAAGGCGGCATAGACGACGCGGGAGTTGTACTCACCACTCACCTTAGAAGCTCTGATCGGAGTGTAATATTTCGTTTTGTATGTATGACCTAGATGTATGTTTGAACCCAATGCGACCACACATTTCTATCTTTTCCGCGGCGTGGGTGGCTATCCAAGTGGAACGTCGAACGTTGAAGTCGGAGTATTTGAAACTGCGTATGTCCGACGGAGCGCGTGCCCCGGGCCGCCGGTCTTAGCGTAGCGGCCACGACCACCGAGAACAACAAGTTAGCCTCCCGAACGTGAACGTCGTTCTTTCTACCTGTCAACGTCGAGCGTGAGTGTCTCTGTCTCTTTATGGCTTCAATTTTATCTTATGCTGATTTCCGTCATCTACTCAGCTGCCACGTCATTGCTCCCAATGAACGCTCCCGACATCAACGCCCCGCTCTTCGACCGTTTTTCCAAGGCAGTCCCGACTTCCGTTCGTGCCCAGCTCGCAGGACTTTCTGACCGCGAGATTCAGGCATGGGCCCTCAGGCAGGTAAAAGAGTACCGTCGTCTTGCCTTCGTCCACCTGTCTCTGCACAACGCTGCCGCTCACATCAACCGCATCCTCCCCGCCGAGATCATCGTTAAGATATTTGTGTACCATTTTGAATTCGACCTGAAACCGACGACAATCGCCCAAACCTGTTGTAGCTGGCGCACTATCGCTCTCGATGCAGCCCCTCAGCTGTGGGCTGCGTTTGCCCGGTCGGCCACCGGACCCTTCCGCGACCTCGACAAATGGAACGAACTCGAGGATGACAAGAAATCCCGCCGTCTCGCTACTATGGTGTCTGTCCTCAAATGGTCCAAGCGATTTCCATTCCGTCTCTCCTTCATTAGCCTCCCCACCCCTATCGGAGACGCCCTCGGTCCATACGCCGGCCACCTCGCCGAGCTCCGCGTCCAAATAACAAGCGCAGGGGACGTCCGCTCGCTCTCGTCGCTGCTGAAACGTGGATTATCAACCCTCGAAACGCTCTCGGTAGATATGGAGGAGCGCGGCAGTCTACTGTCATGGAATGGCGTCCTCTTTGAACCGTCCCTCCGCCACGCCCTCGGCAAACTCCCGGCACTCCGACACCTACCTCACGTCCCACTCGACCTCTTCCTCTACCTCTCCCGCCCGACGCTGATCAATGTGAAAATCATAGAACCCATACTTCTCATTCAAGCCGTCGTTTCACAAATCGCAAACGACCGGCGACTTCCGTCATACTACTCTCGGTTTAGCCCAGGTGCGAAGCTCGTCACCGCGCTGCAAAAGTGCGAAGCTCTCCAGACGCTCTCCTTCGAGTTCTCCATACCCCTGCGCCGCCTTTTCTGGGACTTGATCAACAGCACCCCCGCTGGAGCCGCTCTGTGGTTCACGAAGAGAGCCGTGCTGCCGTCGCTCCGCAAGCTGAAGATCTCAGTCAACGGCGATCTGACCTACGTGTCCGTGCTGCTCAAGCTTCTCACGCTCCCCCCGCGTGCCTCTTTCAGTCTCGTCCTCACTGGCGTCCTTCCCGACGACGCTTTCTGGGAAGAGATCGCCGCGGACGAATCTGCCTCGCAACTCTTCTCGTCCGTCGACTCCGTGCGCATCGCGACATTCCCGCCCTCCAACGGCCCCAACAACACGCACCCCACTCTCGTCGTCGCCTGCGAAGGCCCGCACGGCGTTTCCCCTTTCACCCTCGTCTGCACCACCACATTCCGCCCGAACGCTTCCCTCCGCCGCCTGCGCGGCCTTTTCTCCATCCTCCACGCCCACGCTGCCGTCCGCTCCCTCTCCTCTCCCTCTCCACGTGCCACGCCGTCTTCCCCGGCGAGGGCCACCCAGTGGCGCTCCTCTGCGTTCTACCACACCTCACCGCGCTCGCGCTCGTCGCGTGTCCCCACACCGCCGCCGCCGTCGCGTTCCACGCCCTCGGCACGCTGGACGCGGACGGCCGCCCGTGCTGCCCGGAGCTCTGCCGTCTCGACGTCAAGATCAAGGTCGACGTCGTCGCTCCAAACGCCGACGCCGACGTGCCGCAGAGAACAGAGCACGCCGCTGCCTCCGGTCAGCTTTTGGCCGAAGACGAAGAGGGCCGTCATGCTCCAGACGGTGGCGCGACGATGCCGGCGCCCTTGCACGCCGCGCTCGTGGACGCGCTGGCGCGACGGGCAGCGGCGACTGCCGGTCACCGCTTGCACGCGTTATCTTGGAGCGTTTTGAAGTGTTCGTCTTCGGAGGGCGTTTCACCGCACACTCCGGAAGCGTCGGTGTCAGACTTGTCGGACTTGAAGGCGTTGGTGGATGAGTTCGAGTTCAGTGGATTCGAGGAACAGGGTGCGCTGGGTTCGCAGTTCGTGAGATGACCCGATGGATTTGTAGTTGAATTTTGGGAGTAAAGCGCGCTGACTGGACATCCCATATACCAGCATTACGGGCAGTTTACCATGATACAGCACATATTCGCCATACTTTAAGCGCGGCGTATCCCAATGGTCTCGTTTGTAAAGTAATATAATGTAAGTAGCCTACATCGGCGCCGAATTGGTCCTCCCAAGCCCCAACTCCTCGTCCAGCGCATATGCACTAGTCGCGAACACCATGGTCATCGTCGACCCCGAGTCGCACGAGATGCTCCTCGATGGCGGGCACGCCCGCCTGACAAGCACTGCCTCTGCTGGATCACCGAGCGACGCCGTGCTCTTTGCGCACGTCTCGGACGTGACGAGAGGACTGACGGTGATGGCGGGCAGCGACGCGCACACGCGGTCGATGGGAGAGCGGCCGAGCGCAACGAACACGATGATGAGCATGGGGTATATCGCCTGCGCGCCGGGTCAGCTTACGGAGCGCAGATGGGGCATTGGAGTGGGGAAAGCATACTATTATGGGTACGAGGCATATTGTAACGAGGTCGTTCACGACCGTGAGGAAATCTTGTAACGAGGGGTCGTGGGAGGGTTCCCAGGGAAAGGGCCAGACGAATATTAGGCCGTCTGTGATGGCAATAATGAGCTGTGTGGAAGATGTATAAGTGAGGAAGGACGAATGAGCGGGGGACGCGTGGTGACGACGTACCCATAATGCGCTGTAAGCGATTCCGGACTCGACGATGAGAATTAGCGCCGCAAGTGCTCTCGAGCTCCTTGCTTTGCCGTACGTTGACTGAAGGAGGCGTCTATGCTCCCTGCGCTCATCGGCGATCAACATATGCGACTTAATAGTAGACAATGCGCCACTCACCAAGCCTTTACGGAGACCATGGTCGTCGACAACACATTCGTAGCAAGGGACAGAACGACGGAGACGAACCCAATCTTGTCGCTCCCGACGACCAAGACCCCCGGCGCGGACGATGGTTGCAGCTTCAGATCCGTCAGAGAGACAATGGCGCTCACTGCGGATCGGGGGAGAGAACGTTAGCCCCTGGCGACATCTCCAATATCACATATGAAACCACGCACCGAACGTCGCCGCACACAGCACCCCTCCGACCGCGCGGAGAAGTCGGCTGTTCGGCCACACCGCGAGCGCGCGCCACCACACGATCACGTCCCCCACGAACATCTAACGCGGGCGTCCACACGTCAGACACAATGTTGGGCGTCCATGAGGTGGACCAAACTCACGTTCACCGCGAGCGTCGCCGTCGCGCCCGAAGGAAGCAACCCGAAAGCGGTTGCGGGGTATCCGACGGATGCGGAGTAGCTGTCATCGTGCAGCGCGCGTGCCGCCGCAGCGAGCGTCCGAGTTGCGCTAATGAGGCTTGAGAAGGTCAGGCCGACGAAGGTTGTGGTGGACGCGTAAAGGAGGAGGATGGCGAGCAGTTGTATCTGGATGGAGTGGAGGCGGAAGTCGCGCCGGCTGTGGGTCGTGGGTGACACACGAGGCACGGTCGGTCAGAAAAGGCGCAGCGTCAGGATGTCGTACGAGCCCACGCACAGGAGGAGACAGGCAGAGGTTCCGGCGAGCATCGAGACTATGCCTGCATGGGGAGGGGGGTTGGCGTATGACCATAGGGAAAGGGTTGGGCAGAAGTGGGGAAGACGGACCGAATAGACAGGCTGCTAGCGCACTGGAGAGCAGCGCCATAGAGGCCGAACCCTGCGCATAAGTTTGCAGCGCGGCGAGCGCGTCCGCGTTCACCGTTACATTGGACATGTGCCGGAGTGCGGAGAAGAGGGTACGGGGGGAGGAAGGGAATGGGGAACGAGGTGGAGGGGAGATATAAGAATTCGGTGCCCAGCGAGGTCGATGAAATGCGCCGGGGAGCGTGGTCGGCTGGATGACCGGCCTTCTCCTCCCGAAATGCATGGAAGCAATTGAAGACAGCCGCGCTTGGACGGTGCGCTCAAATGAGCGCGCAGCGGGTGTCGTTGGCGTCTGCCGCCAGAGCGTGGATCCGAACGCTGTTCCCTTGGCATGTCTTCTCGCGAGAAACCAATCGCGCTGCGGTGCTGTTGTGTGAAAAAACTCGAGATGAAGTTAGGAGAGGTGGGTGCCGTTCCAAGTACAGATAACGTACTCGGAGACTACGATGCTGGGCACCGTTGAAGGTTTCTCGTTATAGGCAAACATGGCGCAGAGACAGAGAAGAGGCGATAATCGATCAAGGGTGCTGGAACACGAAAGCTGTAGATAGGCTTCTCGATACGGCTGGAGAGCAGTGGACGAGGAGGAGGATGAGGAGGATGAGGAGGAGGAGGAAGAAGTTGTGTGCCGGCCGGGCTGCCGTTCCGCAGTCGGGCGCCCGCGACCCGAGGGCGGCTCGATTCCGACTCCGACGGACTCCGACGCTGATCCATCCGACGCTTGCTCGAGAGTCGAGAGTAGAGTCTCGCGGCCTCTCGCCCATCTGAGCCTTTGCTGCCCAATGCTGTCTCGTACTATCTTCTTCAGCTTGCAGTGCCCACTCCTCATTCCACCACATCACTCAACTTCTCTTCCAGTCTCCTTCATCTTCACACCTATTAGCCTTAGCCACTACATAACGGAGCGCACCGAATCTCGTTCGCCCCGTCGGCAATCTGAAGCCTCAATGGGTTGGACGGATACACACGCTGGAGCTCATAAAAGCCGTCTGAGGTATGTCTCACTCAATTCCCGAGCTTTCTCGCGTCCGACCCATTCGACTTCCCAGACTGTCAGCCTTCTTTCCGCCGCGAGAGCCCTTCCATTTCACGTGCCGCGAAAGGCTCTCTGAAAGCAGATACCAACCACTTTAAGAGTGATATTGAGAGGTACTCGCCCGGCTCAAAACCTTCAAGGACGCGACGAAACCGCCAATGCGCGACCGTTGTTCCCCTTCGCGCGCCTACATCGCAACGTCGGAAGGTATAGCCTTTCGAGGCTCTTTTTATACACAACCTCGGCCCGGAAACGTGCCCAAGATTGACGTTGGTGGTATACGGTGCTGGGGAGATGCTGGTGAGTATTTTTCTATTCCGTGTTCTTCAGCCCATGGAGTCGCACCCACCACGAATACTTGCATATCCCGGCCTGGCGTTTCCCGACCACGCATTCAACATGCCGAGGTACGTCTCATCTCCCCGTCCCGAAAGGCTTCTGCGTAGGCCGTTCTTTGAAGATGTTCATGTGGCTGAAGCGGGTTCCTGAGCATGTCAAGAATGATTCATCGTCCTCGTCTGCGTGGAATGCCCGGGTGGGAGTATTGCCAGAATGCGACGGACGAGAACCACCAGGTAAAGCTCGTGAAGGGGACCAGGTGTTCTTCCAGGTGCGCCTAATTTGGTGTTTTGTCGCGTGCCGCTTCCAACAATCTATCGAAGGTCGCGCTCGTCTACTACGTCAACCATGTCAAGATACTTCATATGATAGACCTCAGCAAGTTGCAGCAGCGATATTCTTGAAACCGTCTCACGAATTTCGCCTCCGAGCAATGTCCAGCGAAGTAGGTGGATGTCTTGGCACAGAGCATCCCGACTCGGACATCACTGACTGTACGGCATGCTTCAGAGCTTCATCCCCGGCCTCCCCTACCGCGCTCCACAAGGGCTACCGTCCTGGAGGGACAAGCTGGACACCAACCTGCAGACGTGCCAGCGTATGCATAGCCTGCTCACTAACTAGAACCAGACATCGATTGTCCACCATCCCAGGGCCACGCTCAAGCGCTAGAGGTCCACGCGTGCTTCGCTGCCGCGTGTTCTTCGCACTCGGAAGCGCGAACATGCGAGCCGTCGGACCGTCGTGTGGATGGGCTCCTCGAAAAGGCGCTGAAACTGGCCGGTAAGTGTTCTCTTCGGGGCCCGAAGCTCGACGCTGATGTGTAATTGGATGGGCTGTGCAGGTGGTGAGGACGCTGGCCGATTTGACGTTGGGAAAGTATACGCGAGTTTCTTGGGATGTGTCGTTTACGTACGGTTGTTTCCTTTCGGGCTCTCCTACCTACTCACTCAATGAAACATGTGCTGAACATCGTCGAGGCCGAGGTCGGGATCATTGGCAAGGCTTCTGGAGTATCGTCCGCCCTTCACGCATCTTCAATCATCATGCATCACCCGGGATCTTCTTACAGAACACGTTGATATGTGGATTTAGAGTTCTGTCACTGCAACGTTCCCAGGACACGAGCCATGCTTGCGAGGTCGGAGCTGCCTCTCGGACACAACTTACCCTCCTCCCAGATGCCCTTCTCTCACCACGCCGATCGCAGGGAGATACTCGATGACACGCTCGAAGGCGCTAAAACTGTCCTGAAGATAGGCTTGACGGCGCTAACGTTTGTCCCGGTCCCCTACTTGACCGAGGCCGCAGAAGCTCTCATAGGCGTCATTGAGAAGGTAGAGGTGAGCGGACGACTCTCACGCTCTAGAATCGTCGCTGAGTACGCCACTTGTGCTCTCTGAAGGGCACGAGGTCAACGCAGACGGAGCTCAAAGATCTAGCGAAGGAAATCGGGGAGCTCGCCCGGTTGCTGACTGATGGCGTCTTCAGACTCAAGGACACCGCGGCGAGCGATGAACAGGCCAAGGAGCTCATAAAACGGGGCAGCGGGCTGCAACACTACCGAACCGAACTCGGAAGGTTCGTCATGTGAGTCGTTTGACTGCTGTCGTACTGCGACTCCGTGCTCATTATGTCCCAGGGAGCTGCGAAAAATTGCGAAGTTGGCCCAGAGACTTCACAAGCAGTCCTTCGCGTCGCGGCTTCTTTTCTCTGAGAGGAACGCCAAGACGTTTCAAGACCTCAAGGCCAAAGTCAATGCCGTCATAACGCGGGTCCATGTGCGTGTGTCCCATGTAGCGCTGTCAGCTCCGCTCAATGTTCGGGCAGACACTGAACCTTATGAAACTCGCGCAAGATGCGGCTATAACGAGTGAAATGATGCGGAGAACGGATGAACTGATGCGAAGAACGGGTGAGGACATACTGCACTGTCCTATACCGAATCGCAGCTTACGAGTCTCACTGCCACAGCGGCAGAAAACGCACTGGAACGACTGCCACGGGCCGACGCTGGTTACAAGGCGGCGGGAAATCACATGAAAAGCAAGTTCCTGGAGGGTACGCGTGAAGACCTGTTCACAAGTCTCATCGCCTGGGCTCGAGGGGACGACGCAAACACTGCCGAGAAGAGCGTCTGCATCCTCTCAGGAGCGGCTGGCTCCGGAAAGTCAACAATCGCGGTGGAACTCGCCAGACGGCTCGACAGCGGCGATCTTGGCGCGTCCTTCTTCTTCGCCACTGGTGATGCCGAGCGCTCCTCTACTCGTCTCTTCTTCCCGACAATCGCCTACCAGGTGGCGAAGTCCCAGCCAAATATATGTCGTTTCATCGTCAAGGCGGTGTCTAAACACCTCGAAGGCGGTCAGCACCAACAGCTCCAGTACGAAGCTACAAATCTCCTCAAGAATCCCCTCTCGTCCGTGGAACGTCATCACCCTACAGTCATCCTTGTCGTCGACGCGCTCGATGAATGCGCCGAACCTATTGACCACAAGCAGTTTGGCGTTATGATGAACCTGCTGGTGTCGTGCGCTGCGGAAGCCCCCTTCCCCGTCAAAATACTCTTCACATCACGTCCGAAGGATATAGTGGAAGACACGATCACTACCAGTGTCGGATCGTCGGCGAAGATCCACAACCTCGATCTCAACGACCGGTCTCGCGAGTCTATGGACCGAGACGTGAAGATCCTCATTCGACATGAACTCAAGACCGCGTACCCCGGCCGAGACCTTCTCGAAGGTCGCGACGAGCTCGTCGATCGCCTCGTCGAGGGCTCCGAGGGCTCGATGCTCTACGGTGCCACCGCCTCGGGCTTCCTCACTCAAAAACCAGACTACATCGATGAACGCGCCCGCCATATTCTCTCCAGCCCAGAGCGTGCTCGATACCTCGGACCGCTCTACGACCTGTACCTCAAGGTCCTAGAGAAGGAGTACCCTGAAGAGGATCTGAAGGAGGATCCGACGACGTGGCGGCACCTTAAGAGAGTTCTAGGAGCCCTGGCCCTCCTACGGGATCGCTTGTCGCCCGTCGATCTCGAGCCGCTGCTCGACATTCGCGTGAAGGACTCTACCTCCGTTCTCAGCAATCTTCGCTCCGTTATCCTGTACAAGCGCGGTGACGTCAACGAACCTTTTCGTCCCATCCACTCCTCATTCGTCCACTTCCTCCTCGAGAACAACTTCAAGGAATACGTTTTTCGAGGGCACGACAAGATCCGGTACTACCACATAAATTCGACACGCGAACACACTCGCATCGCTGCGGGATGTCTCCGAATCCTCGGATCAAGCGACCTCCGGCGCAACCCTCTCAACGTGGATTCTGGAACGAGACGGTCGAACGTCGCGGACGTCAACAAGCGAGTGGAAGAGGAGATTCCGAGACACGTGCGCTATGCGTGTTTACACTGGGTAGACCACTTGGAGCAGAGCGAATGGTACCCAGAAGTGGTCAAGGCGTCCATGCGGCTCACAGAGCGAACACTATATACATGGGTGGAGACGATGGCGTGGATGCGGCGTCTGGATGCGGCTCTGTCGGAGTTGGAAGGGGTCAGTCGGTGGAAGGTGCGTCTCTGTCACGGCGCAGTGCATATCAGCAATGCATGTTCATTTCCGTCTGAAACCGCTCTATGGCATCTCCGCGCTAGACGGTCGATCTGCCTCTGCCCGAGCTGGATCGCATTTACGCCTGGCTGAAAGATAAATTTGACATCGTCAAAGATCGCCCTGAGGAGATCTACAACGGTGTAGGCCGCGTCAACTGGTCCAGGAGCGTGACGACGAAGAGACACGACGACACTATTGACCGCCGGAACACTGATTCTAGGGCTATGTCGCGCGCGCGATCCAGGTGGGTCGGTGGAGCGACACGGGGTCGGAAGACTGGTAGAGTTCGCTAACAAATAACTTTGCGACATTGTAACAAACAAATCACAAAGTTGTAGACAGAGTTTGTAACATGCTACGTGTAACAAATATATGCAAGCCGTTCGTGAAAGTTTTCGATAATCGCACACGATGCGAGAGGACGAGGGCGACAAATAGACTGCGTTGCTCGCTACCGTGTGACGAAGCCATATACTATTACTCTAGATAGGAACCTCCGATGGACTGGTGATCTAGTCATGGGCATGACAATAATACAATGTGAGCTATACGGTAATAGAGATGATGACTAAAATGAGCACTCCGAACGAGGCGAAGGATAGGGAAACGTACAGTAAGGGGTGACAAACAAGGTAGAACGGGACGAAATGTTTGGCGTCACCGTCACTGACGGAGACACGCATACCTCTTAGCGATGTGGCACAGTGGACTGAAGGGGGAGGGTTGTGTGAGAAGGGGAATGAGACAGCAAGCAACATAAACAGCTATTTGCGTCCGCGACAACTCCAAGCAAATGAGGAGCGGCAAGTCAGAGACGCCGGCAGGATCGCGCGCTCTCCCATGGAACTCCCAACGTCCGACGTGGTGCACGAAGACAGAGTTCTTCATGAGAATAAACACGACAACGTACCGGAGTCCACTTAACAACGAAGAACAGAGTCTAAATAACTTATGAATCTGCACACAGGGTAACGTGTCAGCATGCTCAGACAAAGCAGGAGATGTATGTCACATACCCAACGGGATCCCACATTCGTACACGGCACTGGGGCGCACTTTGACGGCGTCCCGATGCTCGCCCACCCACTTCCGCACCGCATCCAGCAACCGGCAAATCTTCCCGATCTCCTGCACCACGCGCGCGTCAGCCCCACGATCGCGCCCACCCGCACTGAGAACGAGAAACGCACCTGCCACGCCGATGCCTTCGCCAGCGCCCCATCGACCACGTCCAACCTCTTCATCTCCGCGACGGCCTCGACCCACGTCAGCAGCGCGTCCCGCGCGAAGTTCGCGACGAGCGCGAACACCTCGCCCTTCCGGTCCGACTGCGTGAGGTGGGCCGCCCAGTGCACGCACGCATACCGCGCGTGGGGAGGGACGGGGGCCGATCCCCGAGGGAGAGCGAGGAGCGCGCGGAGGCAGGCGGCGGCGAGGCGCGCGTGCTCGCGGCGCGTGCGGACGAGGTACGGGCCCTTGTCGTACTGTGCGTGGACGTCGACGCGGAAGCGGGTGAAGAACGCGTGCAACGCACGGGCGGGCGCGTCGAGGTCGTTGGGGTCGTAGTCGACGACGGCGCTGAGGCGGAGCAGGACAGAGGCTGGGTTCTTGATCGTCGGCCCGAGGAGGGTTTTGAGGGTGTTGGGGGAGAGGGGGTCGTGGAGGAGCGCCAGGCCGCCGAGCACGGCCTGCATGTCTTCGCAGGTCTGCGTGTCCGCGTGGAGGACGTCCCGCGGGTAGACGGCCTCGAGGATCTTGAGGTAGAGGTCGTTAAGCGGGCCGAGCGCTCCACTTGGTTCTGAGATAGAGAGAATGTACTCCGCACGGCCGTTGACGTCGGTGGTGTCTTCTACCAGGAAGCGCGCTGCCACATCGGCACACAGGAAGTTCCTGTCCGCCCACCTAGCCAAGCGGTCGAGAAGGGCTCGGAGACGACGTTGGAAAGGCGATGTCTAAGAAGAAGCTTGAGATCGCGATCCACCGACTCAAGAGGTTGCTGGTTGAGGTCCACGATATGAACGTATCCACAAGTTGACGTTGGCGATGACGGTCGTGTCGACAACGTCACCAGGACTAGAAGTGAAGAAAATCTTGAGCGGGAACGGTGCTTGTCGAACGCTGGAGATAAGTGATTCGATCATCTTCGAAGGGCCGGTGTTGTGTGTGTCGAACATTCGTCCAGACCGTCGATGACGAGGAAGACTGGATCGTCATCTCGCGCCTCAGCCAGGAGAAGCGTATCCCGAAAGAGTATCTCTCCTGTATCTTAGGAAGCAGGTCGTCCATGTCGTGGATGAGGTCTCGGACGGCTTTCGCGAAGACGTCATGGAGGTCGCCTTGCGAGTGCGCCAGTTGGTAGGCGATAGTACGGAAGAAGAGTCGAGTGGAGGACGTGTCGGCGATGCCACGTGCAAAGAAAAACGAGGCCCCGAGTCGACGGCCGAGGCGTCGTGCGAACTCCGCCGCGATGGTTGACTTGCCTAGACCAGGAGCACCGGTGAGAACGCATATAGTCCGCGTGGAGACGTCTTCTTCTTGGCCGGCGGCCCATCGGGAGAGTTCTGCGACCACGTCTTGGCGCGTTCCGGGGAGAAGCCTTTTTTGTGGGTCCGCGAGGTGACGGTCATATCCCGCAAGAGCGTGTGGCAGTCTCTCCAACACATCGTCGTATCCTGGGTGGCGTGTGATATAAGCGAAGACGTGATGCTGAAATCTAGTGAAAGCTTACGCTTTGCGGACTCTCGTTTGGGGTGGGCACAGGTTCTGGCTCTGTGGCCGCTTCCACAAGGCGTTCGGTCTCTGGAATGACTTCTAACGCCGGTGATGACTCGGGCTCGAATTCTGACGCAGCCTCCACCGCAAAAGGCCCGGGATCAGGCTCTGGAGCAGGTCCAACGACCGCGGGGTCCGACGCAGGGGTCTCTTCGACGACAGGTTCTGGCTGCGGGGCGGGAATTTCCTCGACGATGGGCTCCGGCTCCGGGGCGACCTCGAAAATGGGCTCAGGGACGGCCTCGACAACTGGCGCCGGCTCCGCCGCGGCCGTCGCAGCCATCTGGACGCATGGCTCAGGTTCAGGAGTGGCTTCGACAATGGGCCGGGCTCGGAAGCAGCCTCTCGGACCACGGCCTCCGGCGTAGGGGCAGGGGCAGGGGCAGGAGCCTCTTCGCCGAGCGGGGCTTCGGGCTTAGCGAGAACAGGAGCCTCCTCTACGACACCGGGTTCCGGCGAGGGGACAGGCTCCTCGCCTGAGGAGGCCAAGCCTGAGGTCGCGGCGCCTGCGCTTCCGAGGTTGGTGTACCCGAACTCTAGGTCTTTGCGGCTGTCGAGCCCTAGACCGCCCCTGGACCGGAGCCGGAGCCAGAAGAGCTTGTGCCTGTGCCTGTCGTCGAAGAAGTAGCAGATCCCGCCATAGAGGAGGAGGGGGAGGCAGCGGAACCCGTGTTCGAGGTACCCGTTGCGTTTCCTGACGGTCTTTTCAACAACAGCCTCGTCTATGTCCAGGTAGTGGTTCTACAGGAACACAATAATGAGATTCAAACACGGGTGGAGCGTACGTACGCCGAAATATGTGCCGGGGGTCTCTAGATATGACTCACCTGGGTCTCTTGTACGGTTTCTTGACGACATTCCTACTCCCCGGCGCCCACCGATAGATGGCTTCAGGATCGTCCTTCACCGTTTCAGGTGTTCACAAGCCACGCCGCACGCTCTCCATCACCTTCCGTCCAGGACAGATATTCTGTAGAGAGAGCCGCCATCAGCCTCCGACAGCGAAAAAAACCCAAAGACGCACCTGACACGCAATAACCCTGTTCAGAGACACCATCACCGCGTCCATCCGGCCCATCCACGCCATCGTTCCACCCACCGCAACACCGCCGCTCGCAACTTCTCCAGCGCCGCGTACGTCCTTCGAGTTCTCGTCCGACTGCGCGAGGTGGCCCGCCCAGTGCAGACACCGTACCGCACGTGTTTCGGACCTCGACCCCACCGCGTCTCCATGTCTGGACGCCCAACCGCCCGTCCCAGACGCTACACGAGTGGGTTCTGGCGCAGGGAAGACACGAGGGTGTTGAGGCACCCCATGGCGATGCGTCCGTGCTCGCGCACCGCGCTCACGAGGTACGGGCCCTTGTTGTACTTTGGGTGGACGTCGACGAGGAACTGGGAGAAGGTGATGTGGATGGGGCGGAACACCGCGTCGAGGTCGCTGCGGTCGAAGAAAACGACAGAGCGAAGGTGGCGGAGGACGGACACGGAAGTCTCCGTGGGCGTAGACAGCAGCTTATAGAGGTCGTTCGGCGAGAAGCGGTCTCTCAGGAGCGCGATGGTCCCGAGCATCGTCTGCACGCGATCCCGCAGCGGCTTCTCATTCTCCAGGTTGTCCCTTGGGAACACGATCTCGAGCACCTTCAGGTAGAGGTCGTTGAGAGGCCCAAGGACTACACATCGCTCGGGGTCGGAGAGGAGATACTCTGCGCGTTCGTCCACGTCCTCGGGGTATTCAGCAAGAAACTTGACGGCCGTGTCTGCGTAGATCATCAGCCCTTCCGAGCGCTCCGCCAGACGATCGACGAGGTCGCCGCGGTTCCTCAGCGTATCGTAGCCTGGAACGTTGTTCGCCAGCCGGTCTCTGAGGAGCAGCTTGACGTCCTCAAGCACGGAGTTATTGATATCGAGGGAGTAGATCTTGTCCTGCGGGGAGTCTATACTGGCATGTATGGCCTTATCGACGGCATCCAAGGGACGGCCCGTGAACAAAATCTTCACCGGGAAGCGTGCTTTCTGCGCACAGTCGACGAGGTGCTTGACCAAGGAGCCAGGGAGATCGCGGTCCACGGGTTCGATGCATTCGTCGAGGGCGTCGACGACGAAGACGATGGGGCGATGCGAGGGGTCGACGAGTAACAACGGCGTGGTCAAGAGGGCCTCCGCTTCGTATTGCATCTGTTGACTGCGGCCGTGTGCGAGATGCGTATGGATGGCGTCGACGATGAAGGTTTCAATGTCGGCCTGAGAGCGTGCGACCTGGTAAGCGACGGTGGGGAAGAAAAGGCGGGTGTTGGAGCAGTCCGCGACGTCGCGAGCGAAGAAGAATGATGCCGCGAGTCCATGGTCATCATCTTGGCATTTGGCGAACTCGCGGCGATGGTAGACTTTCCTGCGCCAGCAATGCCAGAAAGGTGACAGATGAACCGGCCCTCGACGTCCGCACCTTCGCCACGAACCCACTGGGAGAGTTGCTTGAACAGCTCTTGCCGAGTGCCTGGAAGGAACTTGCTTTTGGCGTTGTTGGTTGACGCACGATATCCAGCATCGGCGCGCGGTAGTTCTCGAATGCGTCGTCGCATCCTGTTCACCAACATGTCAATAAGCAACATATAATGAGCGGCCTGAATGACTGTATGCACTCACTTTGCTGCCTCATCCCCTCAATAAGCTGATCCATCGCCTGCGTGATTGCAACGAGACAGTCGGCCTGTTTGCGCGCAGTGAGCGACGACGCTGAGAGAGGGAGAAAGCGTGCTTACATTGAAAAGCCCGATGATATGAGCACTTTTGCTTGCATGTCCGCTAGCGTCTTCGCATCGCGCATGCTATAGAACCATCGGAAAAAACATGGGCCTTTGTACAGGCTTTCCGCTTTGATTTGCAACTCTTTCACCTCACTATAGGGAGTTGAGGAAGCTTGAACCGCATACAGAAAGGCTGTACGCACTTTAGGAATCTCATCGTCCCCTCCCCACGGAATTGCCTAGATTCTGAAGCCGTTCCAGTCTGCCCACGTTGACACGCTCCCGAATATGCTCATACGCGCTGTGAAGTATGCCAGCGAGGACATCCAGGTCTTTCGCCAGGTCTTGAAGCCCTTTCTTGTTCGACCTCACTTCCTGCGGGACATATAGCAAAGGCGTGGTGCAACGAAGGACGGTGGGGATGAGCATACGAGACAAGGCGGCGTACCTCGACTTTGTCCACAACTTTGATCAGAATCTTCACCATCAGTGAGGACCGGAATCGGGACCGCCCGAGAGCCTCCAGGGTCTCTTAGCGGCAGAAGGCGTCGGAGATTGTTCTCCTGTTCTAGCACCACATGAGCGGCACTAGCAGCGAAGGAGCAAAAACATGAGTTGAGGTGAAGTGGGAGAAGGGGGATGTGCGCACTTCCCGCCCGCGATCGTCGACGATTATCAGGGCTTGCCACGTTGGTGGACTAAAGACGCACGCCGCTCGCGTGCTCGCGACGCGCGAGTATCGCGGAGGAAGGAGGTAGGAGATGAGGGCGATCACGTCCGGCCACCCGCTCGACGGCGCTGCGTTCCAAGCGGAAGCACGGCGTCCGCACATGGTGCGCGTTGTCGGGCGCGCACTGAGCGGACATATCAAACCCACGAGGGTGACGGTAAAGCATGGAAGGCAGTCGACGGCGCCATCGCACCCCAAGGTGCCGTCGTTCCACCGCGGCGGTACTGCAGATGATCCACCGCTGATGACCTTCATATGACAGCAGGCTAAAAACGTGTGTTAGAAGTGGGCCACGGGAGCGGCTCCGCGCGGCACGAGCACGAACGACCGCAGGTGAGACCTACCACAAAGTTTACTTCGAAATTACTTTGCTTGACTGCTATCCAGCGTGAGGTTCAGAACCTATGCAAATGTGACGCGGAGAACCGGAACTTGTGCGTGATGGCATTCCCCTGTCGCATGTCTACGCTTCATAATAGTCTTGAGAAGGGGTTCAATAGAAGGAAACTTACGCGATTGACCGGTCTACCAGGCACGAATTCGGTCACGATGCGCGTCCCGCGTCTGAACCTGATTCTGGGGGGGTTCGGCGACGGACGGGAATCTGTATGCAATCACATTTATCGTAAGTATTCGTGTCTAGGAGCATGAGATCACTCACAGTAACTGTCTGACATGCCCGCGTCTCTGGAGGAGGCAGCGCTGGGGGGCGCCGAACAAAGTTCGTGATCTCCAGATTTCAATAAACATCAGTGACATAGAAAATGGCGAAGATATACACTGTGGATAATGTCGAGATGTGCAGAGCACGCCACCACCCGCCGCACCCCTCAAAGATCCTCTGTACAACCCTTTGAAACGCGTGATAGCGTCGTGACCGCGAGATTTCGAGTGTAAATGGATCCATCGCTCCCCAGCTTTCTCGTGAGCTCCCATTCACGAAATTCGAAGTACAAGACACGTGGCATTTGTGGTGTTTCCAAAGCACTCACTCGTAGACACGAGAAGCACCACGCGTTTGCGTACCCCTCTGGCCTAGGATCATGTTTCTGAAAGCTACTGAACTCGCGGGGACATTGGCGCTGTATGGATCTCACTTGCGCCACCGCAGGAGCCACGTAGAAGCGCGCGAGAGTCGCTGGGGCCACTAGATGGAAGATAGATGGCGGGAGCCCAGTTAGGAAGAGATGTGAGCGAACGAGGCGCATAGAAGCACGAAATTTGACAATTCCGGAGCTCTTCTTCCAACGTAGCCGATGAGGTCCTCAAGGCAGCGAGGTATCCCTCTTTCTCTGATATCATGGTGATGATGTGGCCGAAGAAACACGTTGCATAAACGCCAGAAAACGCAGAGGGGAGCCTGGAACTTACGCGACGGTGTCTCTGTGGACATTCGAGAGTTCGTGACGCGCGATAGCAAGATTTTGCTTCGGGATCTCCACGACAAACCTAAAGCCACGCTGATGCGGCATTTGTGCGTGCGAGTGTGCATGGACGACTTGAGATACTCACCAGATGCGTCCCGTCCATGCAACCTCTCCGCCAGGCTCTTGCAGGCCATGAGGAAACAGGCGTGAGGCATCGCCTGCCTCTACTCGCACTGCCAGACCTCCATTCGTTATAGAAGTAGATCCTGGCGCAGGAGAAAACGTTTTCGCAATTTCGGAACCACCGCGGCATAGGTAGATGAGCAATGGATCGATTGAGGAGAGTGTAATGACGAGAGGATATGGAGAGATTGAACAAGCCGTCTACGACTTGCGCATGCGCCTATCTGCGAGATTAGATGCCGATAGCGCGGCGCAGGTGAGGACGGGCGCTCCTTGCGGCGCCTTCCACATGAATTCATTTTGCATTCATCACCTTGCTTGACGATGCTTTCGCGTTTCGGGCCCGCCTTCATAGTAGCACTACGCGGGTCAGATCCCGTAGCACCACAAGCAGCGATCCGCCTGCTACCGTGCGCTGGCCCTCCGCGCACGCCTTGCTTGCTCTACGTTCCGATCTGGACTCGCGTTCGGGGGCCACATCTGTGAGTGTTTCGTCGTCCTCAACGCATACGCGTGAAGTGCGCACGACATACTTGCAGCTGACTCCACTTCGGCCTCACAGCCGCCAGATCTGGCCGTCGAAGACCGTGACCTCTCGTCAGTTTGGCCCCATCTATACGTTCACGGACAGCCTAGTCACATGATAGCAGAATCCGGGCATGTGAGCACTACTACATGCTCCTACGCTCTCTCTCTCTCTCTCTCTCTCTCTCCCCGACAGCCGTACTTGTAACAAGCGCGGTTATCGGAATCATCGCGTCGTGTGGTGCGGGTACCATTGCCTGGAAAAGAGCCTCCCCCTCCTAAAACAACCTTCTTTCCGCGCCGCTGGGAAGCCCCGGCCGTGTGAAGGGCAACTAGGTGCGGTCAATTGCGACGCGAGACACTGCCTACATAGGCTTACATAGGGCTAAACCGCTGTAGTGACTACACGTAGTGGGAGTGCGCTCATCTCGACGCTCTCACTCGCTCAAGGGCTCTGGGCGCGCAAGATTGCGGACGCCGCGCAAAACCTTGGCTGCTGCTCCGCTGCAAAGCGACCTTTACGTATACTGCAGCTCGGATGCACTGCGGAGGGCGTTCTCCTGCCAATGATAGATTCGCCGCGGGGGCGGAGGAGGAAAGAGCCCGCGCAGGGCGAAGATCGGCACGCGAGAGCTCGTCATGGCTCGCGCGGATCTTTGACTTGTCGACTTTCGCTGAGCGTGGGCGCATCGGGGTGCCGATGGATTCGGATGCAGTAGACGCACACGACGCACACCGGTTGAGAAGAACGCAGGCTCTGGCAGATGGGTTGGTGATCATTGCAACGCGACGCGAGAGAGTGGGAGCGACGGTGGACAGCTCGAGATCGTGCGTGGGACAGAGCGGGACGGGGCCAGATCCAGACCAGGAGGGAGTTCGCGCGAGGGTACAGATAGCGAGCGTTGGTGCAAACTTGTGTGTGGCAGGTCGAGGGTGCGAGCTCGGGATAAGTAAGTGGCGGAGATATCGGCAAGCGAGTCTTTTGGCCACAGCCGGCCCCTCTCCGGTCTAGACGGACCCCGGTCTCGCGAGGCCTGGCAGCGCGGACAAGGCTCGAGAGGACGCTTACCGCGGCTCGTGGTCGATCCCACCTTCAGGGCATCCCAGAAGAGCCGTCTCGGCCACTGGGACGCTGGTGATGGTCCTGGACCGCCCGCGGTCTGGGCCAGTGCCCTGTCCGTGGCCAGTCCGTCGCGGTCCACAAAGGCGGCCTATATATCCGCCCCTCTCGGTCGTCACACCCACTCTCCTGCTGCCCTCGATGCTTGCGTGCATGTCCCCCGCTCTCGCGCCCTCGCTCAAACGCCCTCGCGGCCTCTGGAAGCAGCGCCGCGAACTCGCACCCGCCTTCATCTGGCCCAATCTCGATCAGGCAGCCTCTTCCCACGCCTTCCGCGTCTCCCTATCGCCCTCGCCCCCGCCCCCGCCCTCTTTGCTCTCCCTCCACATCCCTTCGCCCGACGAACACAAACGACAACGACGACAACGGCAACGACGACGAGTTAGACGAGTTGGACGACCGCAGCGACCGCTCTTCGGCCTCGTCCGCGTCTTGCAAGCGCCGCAGGCTCTTGGGCCACTTCTCCTTCTGCTCAGACTCGGGCTCAGAACCTAGCCCGGCCTCGTCCCTGCCTTCGCCCACGACCTCGCCCACGCTTCCCACCCGCGCCCCGCTCGACCCTCTTCCCGGCCTCGCCCTGAAGCATGTCTTGACGCCCCTGGTGTGCCCAAGCCCCAGCCCTCGCCTCAAGCGCCCCCCGTCCATGGCCCCAGAGCCCATCTCGCGCGCAACTTCCACCGCCTCAACACTCTCCTTTGCCTCGCACGCCCACTCGCATCCCCACTCTGCCGACTATGAGGACTGGGAGAACCTCAAGGAGCTCTTTGCCCGCGCCGCAGAGCGCTACGATGGTGCGTCTCCAGCCCCTGTCATGCCCCACTCGTCCCTCGCACACCCTCGATCGTCGCCCACGACGCTCACTCCCGCGCCGTTCAGCCGACGATCTACCAGAGGCCGTCGCACTTCTCCGCGCCGTCCTTCGTGAATGCCACCGCTTTCTCATCGACCACCCCGACCCGTCCGCCGTCTACACCGATCCCGGCTGCCATCTCCCCTCCCGCTCGCCAGAGACGATAACCCCCACCGAGGAGCGCTTTCGTCGTGACTGGGGCGCAGAGTCGGATCCCTTTGGTACCCGGTCCCGCCGTCGCTCGTCGACTGCCCCTCGGTCAGTCTCTCACCTCACCCTCCGCCTTCGCTGACTCATCCTCACCCTCGTTCGCTCTGCCGTACGCTCGCAGTCCGTCCGAGCTTCCAACCGCCTTCCATGCCATCTTCGGCATTGCCCTCTTTCTCATGGGCAGCCTCGTCTCTCAGGATTCGTCCATCGTCCTCGACGGCGAGCCCGACTCTCCCTCAACATACTGGCTCGCCGCCCTCGACGTCTTCGAGACCGGCGAGAACCTACCCAGCCGCGTCGGCGGCTCCTCCTTTGACACCGCCGAGGACTGGCGCATGGCCATCGTGTGGGGCCGCACCCTCGTCTCCCTCGCGGACGAAAAGGTGACGCACAACATTAAGGCCGCCAAGGCCACCGCCGCCTCCATCGCCGCCACCGGCATTCCCGACTACAGCGCCGTCCCTGCCATCGCCGGCTCCCCCTTTTCCATGTCGGAACCGCAGTGGCCTCCGTCCTCGCCCTTCCACGCGATCGCCAAGTTCCGACCCCCGGTAACGCGCCGCATGTCCCTCTACTCGGCGAGCGCGCACGACATCATGACGCTCGCTATGGACCAGTTCTCGCGCGGGATCTTCCACATGCCGCACGCCCACTACTCGCACGCCCACAACCCGTCCTTCATCCACACTCCGTTTCAGCCCGCTGCGCTCGCCTCCGCCTCGCCTTCGCAATCCACAGGCCACTTCACCAGCCCCGCCTCTCACGCCCACTCGTCCCCCTCGCCCTTGATGGGCTCATCCACGGGCTCCTCCGGCCCCGCCGACCCGCTCCTCTCCTTCTCCCGCCCCAAAGAGCTCTTCACGATCGCGTCCGAGGTGCTCGGCGTCGCCGAACGCCTCGCCACGCCCACCGAGCGCCAGTACTGGGCCGCGTGGGCGGACTCGGTGTTCAACCAGATGAAGAACGAGGCGGACATGGATGCCTGGCGCGCGCCCATTCTTTCCGCCCGCGGCCGCTGCTGGCTCGTCATGGGCTCCGCACCCGTCGAGGACATGGAGAGCGCGCTCGAGCGCGGCGACGCGCGTGTCCTGCACAGCGCCGAGGCCGAGGAGGCGCGCGAGGGTCTCGCTATGGCCGTCTCATTCTTCGAGCGCGCCCGCGGGTCGAGCCTCGGCCTGGGCCGGACCGGACCGGGCCAGGCGGCCGCAGCCGGAGGCGAAGGCGAGGAGGACGTGGGCCCGCTGCTCGCAGAGGCGCTCCTCGTGCTCGCGAACCTGACGGCGGACGAGAACAAGCGGGAGGAGCTGTACGCGCGCGCACAGACGGAGGCGGGCATCTTCGACCTCGGCCTGCACGATGGGGTGCAGACGCGATGGAGGTCGAGTGATGTGGGGATGGGGTGGTGTGTATCTTTATTTGCAGGGTTTGGGGTAGACTGTTTCCTGGCCATTGTCTCATCTGTTTCCCCGCTCGTGCACTGCTCTCCGCTTTCGTGTATCATCACTCTCTGCGTAGACACTGGCTCTACCCACGCAACTTTGTATCCTACTTACGCTATCCCTAGCTAGTTTTCCGCGCACGACGCACGTAATGGACTACTTCATTGTCATCCGGTGATGACCTCGCCGTCGAGGCTGAAAGTTGGAAAGTTCTCTCAGGTGAATCAGCCACTCTCCCACGCTCACATCACTGCAAGAGAACCTTGAGAACGCACTGCAAAGTACGTACGGTGGATGCAGTATACGCCACCTATACACTGTCTCAATTGCGAGCGAAGTGAACGATTAAGCGCCTTGAGAGGATGAGCTGTGATCACAACAAGGACAGATTTTACAGCGTCTATTATCAAAATCGTCAGTCGTGCATGTTTTGCCTCTGTGTCAACATACATCGCTTCTCGTTGTGATTCAAGTGAGATTCGTACTAAAATTCATGTGTACATGACTATTAAAAGTTTCAAGAGACTCGGTGGGGACGTGGTCAATGCACGAGTGAAAGGTCGCCAATGGTGGTTAAGTCACATGCATACCACTGCCCACCAGTGCGCGAAACCGAAGCTGGCACGGTGTGTAGCGCCCCGCTGCTAAGATTGTGCAGCGAGCCATGTCGTGTCCCACGAAGGCTAGTAATTCATGTCTGTAGGCCCGCCGCGGCCTGCCGTGGCTCGTGCCTGAGGCCTGACTCCGGCCGGTCCGGATTCAAATGAAAGACCTGCGCACGCGGCACATTCGATGTCGATGGTCTGGATGGAGTCTGGCCCTGGGACCTGCGCGCGTGCGAACGGACCACGGGAGGAAAATTACGCGACGTATCTGACGAGGGAATGGGAAAAAAAAGACGAGCGGGCCCCGCAGACTACGACATACGCGGAGGACGCAAAGCAGACGGAGCGAAGCCTGCGAGCGAGCGACAAGGGATACATCAAAGCGAGGTCAACCTATACATGTCCAAGAGAGAGCAGCGTCCGCGAGCGCGCCAGTGTCACTTCCTATGTACATCGTCGATTGAATACCCGAGCACGACCGACCGAGGGCTCACAGGAAGAGCGCGGCAACCGCGGCGGCGGCGGCGAGCAGCACGGGGCCGCTGCCCACGGCGGGCGCGGAGGCGCCACTCTTCGCGTCGTCGGTGCCGGTGCCATTGGTGTTGGTGTTGTTGGTGCTGTTCGAGCCCTTGGTAGTCGTGGTCGTGGAGTGCCCGTTGGAGACCGCGGACGACGGCCAGCCGACACCGTTGTATGTCGCGCGGATGATCTTGGCCGCTTGCTCCGCGGTCCGTACACGGGCGCTAGCAACTGGGCGCGAGCGGGAGGGTCAGCACATCTACAGATCAAGGCAAGACGAAGGAGGGACGCACATGGGCAGAGAACTCGACAGGGAAGATCGACGCGTCCGCGACACGGACGTTCGCGAGGCCGTACACCTTGAGCTCCGCGTCGACGACGCCGCCCATCGCGAGCGGCATCATCGCGCACGACCCGCCGGGGTGGTACTCGTCCCGAACGAGCCCGCAATGTATGCGTCCCAGTCCGCGTCGCTCGTGATCGCCGCCGTCGGCGCGTTCTCGGTGCCAATGGCGGAGCTCAGCGGCGCCGTCTGCGCGATCTTGCGCGCGAGCTTGAGGCCCTCGCGGAGGATGACGACGTCGGCCGGGTGCGACAGGTAGCGCGGGTCGATCGCGGGCGCGGTGAACGGGTCCGTGTTGGTGATGTAAATCCGGCCCTGGGAGAACGGGTGCTGGAGCGCGGCCTGGATCACGACCCCACCGGCGAACATCGTCGAGTAGAGAATCTCGACCTGACCGGCGGTGGAGAGGAGGAAGGAGTTTAGGGTCTGGTTGTAGATCGCGGCGTAGCCGGCCTGGACGGTCGAGTCCGAGGAAGGGACGAGCGACGTGCGCGCGGAGGCAAGCGCGTCCGACTGCGTCTGGTGGAACTCGGTCGCCGAGTCGCCGAGCAGGTCAGTGACGTTGACGTAGGCGATCGCGGAGTTGACGAACGAGCGGAACTTGGCGTCGGAGGAGAGCGAGGCGTTCGCGGTCATGAGGCCCTGGATCGTCTCCGACGTGGTTTGGAAGGAGATGTACGTCGACTGCGAGGCGGTCAGTTGGTCTATCACAGATAGAAAGGTCATCACGACACACGCACAATGTGGTCCTGGAGATGCTGGCCGACGCCCGGGAGGTCGAGGAGGACGTCAACGCCCGCGGACTGGAGAACGTCAGACGGGCCAACACCGCTGTGCATGAGCACCGCAGGGCTCCCCACGGTGCCACCAGTCAGGATGACCTCCTTGCGGACGCTGACCGTCGTCTTCGACGAGCTCGCGTCCTTGGCGAACTCGACGCCGGTCGCGGTCAGGTTCGACTTGTTCGAGGTGTCGAAGATCACCCGAGTGACCATCGCGTCCGCGAGAATGGCGAGGTTCGAGCGGACCGGCAGAGGGTCGATGTACCCTGAGCGCGAATACGACCGCGTCCAGGTCTCCGGGTTGATCGCCGACGTCGCGAGGTACGCTCCAGACCCGTCGCCGCTGTAGCCATCCGCGGAGACCTTGACACCGATGTTGCCCAGCGTCTGCGTCCAGTTGCCAACGGAGGGGATCATGCTACGGCGGGGTTGCGTCAGCATCGCACTCTCCAGACGCGCGCGGGTGACGGGAGTGGGGACGACGACAAAGCGATGGGACTCACAAACCAGGATACGAGGCGTGGATGGGCCCGCTCTTGCCGCGGGAGACGGAGCTCTCGACGATGTTCGCCGTCGCGCGCACGTCGTCCTCCGGGGGCGTGTACGTCTCGCTCTCCTGCATGACGGCCAGCATGCTCTCCCAGTTCCACTTCTCGCCGCCGTCGCCCGCGAGCTGCGCCCAGGCGTCGTACTCGGAGCGGTCGCCGCGGATGAAGAACATGCCGTTCACCGCGGACGAGCCCCCGAGGAGTTTCCCTCGCGGCCACGAGACCGCGCGGTTCTGGGCGTTCGCCTGGTTCACGGTGGACAGGCCCCAGTCATATGAGGACTTGGTGAGCCCGTTCAGGTACGCGTTGTCGGGGATATCTGCGCGAGGCTTGGCGCTGAGCAGGGGAGAGCAGGGGAGGGAAACGGTACGCACTGACTTGGTCCGCGACGGCGTCGCCGGTGTCTCCGGCTTCGAGGACGAGCACTGTCGTGTTTGAGTCCTCCGAGAGTCGCGCGGCGATGGCGAGGCCGGCGGTGCCGCCGCCGACGATCACGAAGTCGTACTCGGTTGCGATCGCGCTCGAGTCGGAGACGATGTTACGCTTCCGGAGTTCGCGGTTGGCGTGAAGGTGGCGGGCGTGGTGGTCGTGCGCGGGCGCGAAGGACGCGAGGGCGGGGACGCAAAGGGTGGCAGACAGGAGGAGAGGTGTGAAGGACCTCATGATCAAGAAAATTGAAGCCAAGAAGGGGAAGTAAGGAGGGTGGGGTGTAAGGAACGGAGGAGGCGCGAGAGGAGGCGCGTAGACGTGAGTGCAGAGTGCAGAGTGCAGAGTGTGTGGGGCGGCGAGAGAGAACAGAACCGCGTTTGGGAGCTTTACTTAAGTGAGGGAAAGGCCGGACGGGGCGGGGCAATACTGGGCCCACCACTGACCAGGTCCATACGAGATCGCCGGCTGCGCGATCGGACGGCTTCTGCAGGCGGCCCCAAGTTCCCGTGCCGCGAACAAATGCTTGGCATGGTTTCCATCAACTGGCGTTTGACGATGAACCTGACGACCAGCGCACGGCGGGATTCCTGTGGAAAGCGCATCTCAAGCTCAAGGTGGACCATCGTGGCATGCTATGCATGGTGTTTGAGGTCGTCGAGGAGATGGGCGGAGGAGTGTGGGACGAGGTGTCGGCGGCGGGGCGGTCGAGCTTCGTCGAGATCGGGCTTGGCCACACCCGTGTGGGAGGGCGTCTGAGACCTTGATGTTCCTCGGCCGGTTGAATCAGCCGAGATTCGATCGGTAGCAGTCGTCGTGGCCGACTCTTCGACAACTTCCCGAATGTCTTGGTATAACCAACGACGGAGCAGCTATAGCAGCACGCGTGGCATGCAAGAAAACATCCCGGGAGCAGCGCGGCTCAGGCGTCTTCAGCCACTTCATTGAAGCTCTAGCCTCCGGAAATTCTGTTCATCCCCGCTTGGAACAAGGCTCGCCCCTCGCCTCAAGCAGGAGGAATTATCCAGACAGGTTCTCGATCCAGTCCTGCTATGAGCAGCACCCGAGTACGTGTATCTTCACGCGCAGGTGTGAGGTAATGTCACTTTTAAATCGACCTTTTTTTGTCCCTCTTCGGTCTTCTCCGTGTCTGTTGCCCAGGCTCGCCGACTCAGAGCGGTGAAGAGGTCTTGATGACCCGGACTCCATGCACTGTGCTCAAAGAGGTCGACGACATCCGGAGCCCACTGCGTCAAGAATTATAAATCTCTGCTGCGAGATGCTGCGCAGCCCACTGCCATCCATTTCCATCTTCAACCCCGTCACACAAGTAATGGGCCCTCCACGTACGTCCCAGCGACTGCCACCGCCAACCTGTGTCGCCCCGGCGCTCACGCGCTCCCGGGTGCGTGCTGCGAGCTCTGCGCCGATCGGAGCCGCTTCCACCGCGCCCCCTCCGGGACCGACGCTGCGCCGCAGAGCGCGAGCGTGCCCCCGGCGAGGAGGACGCCCGAGAAGATGATGAGCGTGCGGAAGTGCGTCTCGTCAACCGTGGCGAGGAGCGCGCCGCCCGTGGGCGCGCCTGCGAGCGTGGAAATGGCCACGAAAATGTACACGGAGCCTGGGCGGGGACGGGGAAGGCGGGGGTGAAGGAGCGTTCGATGGATTAGCCTGGTGGATGCGCGTGCAGAGAAGGCGGGAGGAGCGTACCGAGCCGGGCGCCGTACACCTCGCGTGGGGTGATGGAGGCGATGTAGGCGGCGAGGAGGGAGACAAAGGCCCTTGGGGAATGCGAAGCGCGATGAATGACTGCGTACCATCAGGCGACGGAGCGTAAGCCTACCGGAGAAAAGTCCATACAATGCCGTGAACGCGATGATTGTGCCGGGCGTGTGGGAGGGCAACCAGAGCGCGAATACCGAGATCGTGGCAAATGCGGTGATCGGGATGAACACAGCGAGACTAGGGACGAAACGACCGGGCGAGTGAGTACGGAGCGCATCCGGCAGAGCGGACGGAAGTACCATCCGTATCGGTCCGCAAGCAGCCCCGGGAGGATCCGGGACGGGATGTTCAGTGCATTCAAAATAGACACGAGCACGTTTGAAATGTTCGGAGGGACTTGGCGGAAGTTCGCGTAGATCTGAATATAGAAGTACGGGATGAAGAGGACGTAAAACAGCCTTCGTCTGAATCAGCGGGGGATACTCAACAAACACGCGGCGATGCTCACAGGAAGCCGGCGGTGGTCGCCAGCACGTAACGCGGGTCCTTAAAGCCGCGCAGGTCGACGGCGCTGCGCCACGATATGTACCCCGGCGACAGCGGGAGACGCGACCGGACGGTGAGGCATGCGACGGAGAGGCATGTGAGGTTGATGAAACCGATGACGCGGACCGCCCATGGGAAGCCTATGCTCGGGATGAGACGTTGCAGGATGATCGGGTACAACACTCCGCTCAAAGCGCCTCCGCTGAGCGCGATGCCCATGGCGAGCGCGCGTTTGCGGCGGAACCAGTGGCTCATTACCGCCACGCATGGGTTGAACCTGTCCGTCGACCGATTAGCTCCAGGTGCGTACATCGCGATCACGCTGCACATACAAGATCGCGATGCCCAGTCCGAGGCAGATGCCCTGCGACAGGAAGACCTGGTATACTTGGTCTTTTTGTGCTAAAGATAGCATCATAACTCCAAGGACGCTTAGAAAGGAGCCTACAGGTACGAGGACCTTAGTAAGCGTCAGCGGTACTGGTCAATGCGTCTGTCTCAAACCCTAGTCGATGCTGACTCACTTTGGTGCCATAGGCGTCAAAGATTCTGCCGGTGATGGGACCGGCACCGTACAGCAAGAACACCTGCAGCGAGCCAATTAAAGATATGGTCGCTGACGCCGAGGAAGGGAGTAGAGTCGACTCGTAGTAGTCTTGGAACGTCCCCTGATGAGAGCGTTTTTAGTCGGGATGAGTTGTTGAAAGGTGGTATGCCGCGCACATACATATGAGTTGATCATGCCGGCCGACGCAAAGAGCGCGGATGTGGAACCCAGCAGAACAGTCCAAGCGCCCATACCGCCGTCTGGGACATACTCCTCCTCGAGGACCACAGGTCTGCTGGCAATCCTAACGGCGGCGGCGAAGTCCGCGGGGTCTTGAACGGCGTGCACCAGCTCACCGACCTCCGCGCCTGGGAGCTCTTTTTCATGTGAAGGCGTGTCTTGTTTCCTAGGATGAACCATTAAGGACATCTGTGAGTGGGTGATGGAGAGGAGCAGATCGCCGGAGGGGCGACAGGGAGAGGTGTCGCAGGAAGGAAGGCTTGCCGTGTGCGTCGTGGACTTGTGGAAGCTTATACGTCCTCAAGAGATAGCATGACGAATCTTCTTCGGTGCTTAGAAAGCCGCTGCAAAGTCAGTTCAGCCCGTCTGCGCGGATCCCGGAGCCAGCGGCTTGACAGTGGCTATTGCCTGCGCACGACATGCGCATCGTCCACGAATACACTGCAGAACAGAAAGACTGCACGAGAGGTGGAACGTACAACGATGTTGGCCTGAGGCGTCATGCATCAGCCCCGCGAATCATAGATTGGGCCGTTCCCGACTGTGCGCATGACTGCAGCAACGGCCCGACGAGGCATGTGAGTCGTGCCAGCACACTGCGGCCGGGGGACGACCTACGCAAGAAAAGGATGAACGTTAACTGGAAAAAAGATTTTAAGAGCACGCACCACAGAGCTCCGAGGCCACAGACATTTCAAGTAGCTGTTGAACCGAAAGGATCACCGAGCCCAACCTCCGTTGTGCGACTGCTCAAATGAGCGCCCTGTAGTCGGACCGGCGAAGTGCTTATTACATAAGCGGCTCCATACCGGCCGGGCCTGGCCAACGCGGTCGTGGGAGCGAAGAGAAAGCAAGGCGTAGGGAGAGCGCAAATTCGGTAGCCAATGGGCGGGGTCGCTGCTTGTGGTGCTACGGGATCCGACCCGCGTATTGCTTAGTCTCCCCTAGGCAGACCTTCCACATACAAAGGTCTGCTAGCGTTCGCGCCCGAAAACCCGTAGCTCTGCGGAGTTTGAAAATCCATCGTCCTGATGCGGAAGGCCCTTCTAAAACAGGCAGGCGTTACTGGATTTGGGAGGGTGCACATGATGTGCCTTGTCAGGTGTCTGTTCGAGTGCGCGCGCGCGCGCGAGAGAGCTGAGATCGGACGGCGCGCGTCCTGCAGGCCCTCCACTCGCTCCTCCACCACCGCGTCCGACGCGTTTCCTCTCCTCGCGATGTCTTCATGGCATGTGCGCTGGGATTCCACACCCAATGGCTCGTCATTCCGGCCCTACTCGCCTCCCAATGCCAGTCCGGTTCCACCCTCTTCTCCAACTACTCCGCTACACACAGTCTCCTCCCATATCGCTCTCGCCCCGGCTACTTCTCGGTACATTCAAGGCTCGGAGCCAGGGAGTGTGGTGCCTCAGTACGGCGTCGGATTTGTGCAACAGCAGTCACCGAGAACCCCAGGTACGTCTGTATTAGCTCTAGGCGGACTGGCCAGATTCCGACCAATCCGTTTCTCAGTTCGCAAACGCGCGCGCACGCGCAGCATCGCATCGCAATCCGGGCGAGAGCTAGGATCAAACAAGAAAACACGCAAGGAGAATTTACCCCCCACTCAATCGGCTACACACCCTACGGCTGTCCCAGCGTCTTCGATCTTGCCCGACTCTCGCTCTCATTTCCTGCCCACGTATCCACCTCCACCTCTCCCCCCTTCCACGACTTCCCCCCCGGATTTCAAGGCTCTGAAGGAGGGTTCGCATCAGGCGAAGATAAGTCATGTTCTTCACAGTATCTATGAGGATGCGGACTGGACTTTGGGCGAGTTCTTGTATCATACATTTCTGTCTGGGGACAATGTACATCGTGAGCAGAGCCATGCCCAGAGAGTGTCGAGATTTCTGAAGGGGCAGGATCGTGTCTACACCCCTGGTTCTATATTGGATCTATGGATGCGGCACCCTGATGGTGCACTGCGGCGTCCTGATGGTACACTGGACAAAGAGAGGACTGAATGGGCACGAGTGAAAGATACCCTTCCGGAGGATCGCAAAACGGCTGCCTCAGTTCGCGTCGCCCTCACACGTTTCTCTGCAGAGCTTGTCCGAAAGCACCTCATAGGAGAGGCTGAGCGGGCCGTCCAACCTGAAAATGGCTTGCACGCTACACGGAAGGTCCGAAGGAACGGTCCCACCGGCCAGAAGACTGCCGTTGAATGGGCCGATATCGGCGCAACCACACTCTCCTTGGCCTCCGACATCATCCAATATCATCAACTCTTGCTCTGGGATCTTCTGAGCTCCGTTGCGACGCGCGAGAAGGACTCCGAGAACCAAGATGGGCACGAGGTGGGCACGCCGCACCGAGCCGCACGCAAACAGCGCCCCGTTGAACAGGTGAGCAAACTTTATCTACGTCTCTCTCCCTCAGCATTTCTCAACAAGTTCGTGCAGGTTGTCACCAACGTCATCATCAACCTCGACTTCTCGCGATCGAGCCACGCCAACTTGGTGCCTATCTCCCGCACCCTCCACCTCTTCGCACTCAGCACTCCCTACGACGCATACCCCTACCTGTCCCGCATCGGCATGACCACGGCGTACTCTACCGGCTTACACGTCCTGAACACGTTGGCGGACACTGAATCCCATGCCGTGCGCGAGCTGGGAGCGCAAGTAGGCACCCCCATCTGCATCATAATGGACAACGTACAACACTATCTCAAGCAGCGTGACGCTTGGGTCGGGCGCGCGAACGGCATCGTCATCGGCATTGCCGCCACGTTCGTGGAGAACCCGCACATCTCGTTGTCTGCGCTTGACTTCGACGACAAGCAGACTCGCTTGGCGACCAACCTCCGCGCGTCTCTCACTGTCACGCAGCTCTTGAAGTTCATCGACCAGCCCCACCAGGAGACCGTTGGTGTCCTTTCCCTGTTGCGCACCCTCGTGGAATACATCCCGGAGCTGAACAAGTACAGCACCAACGTGACAACATGCTATCGCACCCAGGCCGCGAAGATTCCCCTCAACCCGGCCGGATACCGTGTCCATCCACTCGGCTCCAGTGCGAAGAACGAGAACATCACGACAGAGTTGAAAGATGCTTTGCTCGACTTCCTCGGTCAGGTGGGCCAAGATTACGCACACTCCAACCGCCGGCTCACCCTGTGCATTGGTGACGGGCTCACATACGAACGTATCTTGCAAGTGAAGGATTACCTGCGCTTCCATGACGACCCTTTCCAGAGCCTTGCGGTGGTTGAGCCTGTTCTCGCCCCGTGGCACACCGCTTGGGCAGACCTCAGCCGCATCTTCAGCACTCACTGGGGTAGTCTCGTGACCAAGGATCCATCCAAGCTCGGGTTCAGCGCCGCGAAGCTCCATCGACGCGCACCTTCAAACCTCAAGAAACCTGATTTCAACCAGGGCTTTGAGATCCTGGAGACGACTCACGACGCACACATTCTGGACTGCTTCCGGTGAGTCATGTCCGACCCGAAAACCAGGATGATCAGGCCAGCAAGGCTGACACCCGCATTTAGGGTTTACTACTGTACGGACAATATCTTCAAGTATTTCGCCGACCTGAAAAGCATCCCAAGCTTCGAAGACTTGAAGCGCGATGCTGAGCAGGTGTATCATATGTTCTGCACACACCTGGCTGGAGAACGAGCCGTCGAGCCTCGTGCTGATGATGTCAGTCTCGTGGCGACACTATCCAGCTCAGCCCACTCCCCCACAACGATACCCCAATCATTGTCCACAGACTCCCATTCTTCGTCTGCTGCCACCACATCTGTTCCCATACGTGGAGAAGCCCTCGATGACGCTCCCATAGCGTCCGCGCTCATCGACTCGTCCGGCACGCAGCTATTAGCGCCCACCGTGGCGCTGCGCGCTTCAGATCAGCCCGCGGATCCATCGTCTTTCGAGCCGCCTACCTCTATTGAAACAAGCCCCCCGTCATCGGCACAGTCTTCCCAAGTGGGAAAGCACTCAAAATGCGGTCCCGAAGGCTGTTTCTGTGTCCCTTTGGGTACCTCCTGGCTGCGGTGCCATCCGACAAGCCCCGCTACGACACTGCCACCTAGCACTGCGACTGGTGCTGTTGCCGATGTTCCTCAGATGACGCCAGAGTCTCCAGTGGCTGCTCAGAAGACGACCAGGGCTAGAAAGAAGGCCAAGAAGGCGTTGGTCCCCTTCCTTGGGGATCGTGTCCTCGCCGACTCCATCAACTTCCTACGCGAGGGCATAGTGCTGCGCGAGATGATATATGCCATCGCTGAAGGCGACGTGGGTCGCATATATGAGGCGATGAAGGTCTGTATCACTATCATGAATAGTTGTGAGACACACTAACCTTCAACTCGAACCAGGTTATGTTGTTCACATTCGCCGGATCTCCTGGTAGCCGATACCCCAACTATCTCCTCACCTTCATCACTGCTCTCGAGCTCGAGTCAAGCATCGATCTACGTCACAGTATCCTCGCAAGCCTCGTCGTCAACTTGAAGGGCCAGCCTGGCAAGTTCACTGCTGCCGACCTTGTTGAAGAGTACTTCAACCGCCTCCTTCAGGCAATTGCGGAGCGCAAAGGCGCTGAGTACAACACCAAGTTCATGCGTCACACTGTGTCACGAAACCTCTATCATCTCTCGCGTCTATGCAACGATATGAACGAGAGTGTCGGGCTTGCCATGCGCTCTGGTCGACACACCGCCCCACGCCGCCTTGCCGACATCCGCATTCTCACGGACGAGTTTCGGCGTCAGCAGCTTCACCTCCGGCGCCCTGGTCGCACATTCACACCTGACGACGAGAACCAGAACGTTAAGCCTAGCAACTTTCGAAGTGGTGTCATCAAACTGCGTACGAAGAAGCTGAAACAGTGGATCCACAGCTCGAACTCATCCCGAGGAGCCACCACCACCTCGACTGCACCCGTGAGCTCGGCAGTTTGCGATGATGAGTCCGACGACTCAGATGAGGATCTCCCAGCCACTGCAGAAGAGCTCATTCAGTCGCTCGACAATGGGATTCCTACGTGGGAGCTTCAAGACGGCAAGCTTGTTCATGACGAGATTAACATCGACGACGAGGCTGTGCGCATGCTGGAAGGCACCGACGACCCGACTTTGGTGGATGATGGTTTAGTTAATGTGGCAAGTAACGGGGAGGCGAGTTGTGCAGATGACATGTAAGCTACTGACGGGTACGGTAGAAAACCAGCTTGTTGCCCGGTTCTGTGATGCGCACATGCCAGCTCTGGTTAGGTTGCGACTCTCCCGACACGTTGCTTGAACCCTCGGTGGCCGTGATTGTAGCAGCCTCAGCGGCAGCCTTGGAAGCTTTGTTCTGCTCCCGAGTCTGTCGGGATTTCTCTGCTTTCTCCGCTGCCTTCTTTGCTGCAACTTGACGGAACTCCTCTTGCAGTTGTTGGACGTTAACTAGAAGCTTCTCATAGCGATTATTTGTTGGTAGCTCGTGAATTCCGGGTGCGATCTGGCGGAGAGAGTTCTCATCACAGATGTCCCAGATGTTGTCAAGGATGTTGTCAAGTGCGTCATCTGGGAAGAGCTCTTCCTCGGGAAAGAAATCTTCAAGATATTCATCTGCAGCCAATCTGAATGCTCTCCGAACAGCACGAAGCTTGGCACGACCGCTCTCCTTCATGTCTTGTGTGATGTATGGCCGTTCTGGTGTGCCCTTCTGACCCGTGCGACCTTGAGTTGTGAAAGAGACACATCTCAGTATACTGTTCGGTATTGAGTCAATATGTTGTAGGGCTCACCTGGTACCTTAGGAGGCACAGTATCTGTTTGATAGTACGAAGAACATCCACTGCAGTTGCATGGAACCACACGTTCTGCCGGTGGACTCTCACAGCACGTGCGACAAGTGCAGGCGGTGTCCTCGCTGGGGTTGTCGAATGCCTCATCGATGGCAGTGACCTTGCATGCGGCAAGCACAAGCTTGGCTACACCGAGATCCACTGTACTAGCCTGTGACGGAGCATCCGAGGGTTGCTTTGGTGTTGAAGTACCACCCCTCTTCCGTTGAGCGTCTTTAGCAGCCTGCCAGTCATGGAGTGTCTTGTCGCATAATGGGTCATCGGGAAGAGCAGCTTGACAAAGCTCAAGAGTGTTTTGTGGGAGGTAGACGATGAGCCTTGACCCCTTCTCTCGGCCATCCCGAACTCGTCCAGCCTTCTGCAAGAGGCTCTCTAGATCGTCAGGTAAAGCCCCCTCGAAGATGATGACGTCATCAACCTCGCGAACATCTATGCCGATGGATAGAGCATCAGTCGCAAGTACAACCAAGTGGCCCTGACTTGAACGGAGCCGAGCGAGTGTCGCAGTGTTATAGGACTCCCAGTTGAGACTGTGGTAGGACCGGACCCGTTCGCTTTGAGTTGCAGAGCTAGCCTGACCTGATGAGAGCTTCGAGGTGAGGTACGACTGGATTTGATGTGTGAATTTGATTGTGCGGCAGAATATAAGAATATTGCGAGGTGCGGCAAGCACCCAGTCGAGTTCCGGGAAACTGGTGGAGCTAGCTGAGGACTTCATCATCCGGAGGTCGAACTGGAGGTCATGACGCGCATTTGATCGTCGCAGAACATGGAAGTATCCCTCGTGAAGTCCGAGAGAGTTGCAGACAGAACGGAATGGAGAGGCCTCACGACGGTCCGTGACAGAGGCTCCGCGCAGAGTGGCAGTCAGCGCGATGAGCACTGGTGAGTGGTTGAACCGTGCGCGCAATGGTCCGATGTGCTGGAAGTCTTGCCGGAACGTTTTCCCCCACGTATTGAGCAGGTGTGCTTCATCGACCCCGATAGCGACTACCCGGCTTTGGTAGGACGGAACCTTGAGCAAATTCTCGAAGCCCTTTGATGTGAGCTGCTCAGGCGCAATGATGAGAGCATCGTAGTCTGATGCGGCAGACCAAAGGTTGCTGTTCTTGCTGCGCAAGCCTTCATCGAGGGTGTTCTTGTTGATTACTAACGGCCGGAGACCAACAGCGGAGAACTTGGCTGCCTTCAGAGCCAACGTGTTTGAATGGGTGCAATGTGTCTAAAACAGAATACACGTACCATATCCCCTTGCAATGCCATTGTCGGACACACTACAACCATTGCTGCCCGACGTCGGAAGTGCTCAGGGGGAGGCTGGGGACAGAGGGATGGTCGCCGCATCACAGCTTGCATAACGAGGAGATACATGGTGAGGAACCCGGTCTTCCCTGACCCTGTTGGGGTGATCGCGAGAAGGTCGGTCTTGTCGAGGGCGTGGGTGATCCCATCGAGTTGGTAGTCGTGAGGATCAAAGGGAACTCGAGCGCAGATTATCCGTCGGCACAATGCACGGCCTTCTGAGGTGCTGAATTTGAAGGAAGAGAGCGCATGTGGACGAGGGACGGTGAGAGTAGATGTCATTATGTACGCATGCTAAGGTAGCGGGGGGAAAGAGTGGATGGGAGTACGGAACTGAGGGCGCGACGACGACGAGAATGGACGAGCCGGCCAGCGCTTCTATCGCGCGTCGCGTCCTCGCGCGCGCGCGCGCGCGCGCCGCGCGTTCGAACGCGGTCGTGTATAGATCACGTGGATGCGGAGATTAAAATTTATGCTGACTAAGGGGACCTACGGTCCCAGGCCTCAAACGCATGCAGACTACGTATTGCTACTATGAAGGCGGGCCCGAGAACGCGAAAGCATCGTCAAGCAAGGTGATGAATGCAAAATGAATTCATGTGGAAGGCGCCGCAAGGAGCGCCCGTCCCTCACCTGCGCCGCGCTATCGGCATCTAATCTCGCAGATAGGCGCATGCGCAAGTCGTAGACGGCTTGTTCAATCTCTCCATATCCCTCTCGTCATTACACTCTCTTCTCAATCGATCCATTGCCTCACCTATCTATGCCGCGGTAGTTCCGAAATTGACAAAACGTTTGCTCCTGCGCCAGGATCTACTTCTATAACGAATGGAGCTCTGGGTGGCAGTACGGGGTAGAGGGCAGGCGATAGGGCCGCACGCCTGTTTCATCGTGGCCTGCGAGACCCTGGCGGAGAGGTTGCCAGGAACGGGATACATCTGGTGAGTATCTCGCGTACTCCTTGCCACACCCGCATGCACGAAGCCCGCATCGGTGTGGCTTTAGGTTTGTCGTGGAGATCCTGAAGCAAATCTTGCTATTGCGCGTCACGAACTCTCGAATGTCCTCAGAGACACCGTCGCGTAAGCTCTCAGGCTCCCCTCTGCGTTTTATGCGCGTTTATGCACCATGTGTTTCTTCGACCACATCCATCACCATGATATCAGAGGAAAGAGGGATACCTCGCTGCCTTGAGGACCTCATCGTTGGAAGAAGAGCTCCGGAATTGTCAAATTCCGTGCTTCTGTGCGCCTCGTTCGCTCACATCTCTTTCTGACTAGGATCCCGCCATCTATCGTCTACGATCAATTGGCCCCAGCAACTCTCGCGCGCTTCCATGCCATACGTGGGGGCCAGGCTCCTGCGGCGGCTCAAGTCACCTCGCTGGCTCAGCGGCTTCCCTGAAACACAATCCCAGCAGGGTATCGCCGTACGGTACGCGAAAGCGTGCCAGTACTTCTCGTGTCTAATGCTTTGGGGACACCACAAACGCCACGTGTCTTGTACGCCGAATGTCGTGGTCCGTGGATGGGCGCACACGAGAACGGTCACGACGCTGCTATGCGTTTCAAAGGGTTTTACAGAGGATTTTTAATGGGCGCGGCGGGTGGTGGCGCGCTCTGCGCATCTCGACATTATCCACAGTGTATGTCTTCGCTATTTTCTGTCACTTGATGTTTATTGAAATTTGGAGATCACGAACTTTGTTCGGCGCCCTCCAGCGCTGCCTCCTCCAGAGACGCGGGGCATGTCAGACAGTTACTGCGAGTGCATCATGCTCCTAGATGCGACTACTTACGATAGATGTGATTGCATACAGATTCCCGTCCGCCGCCGAACCCCCGCCAGAATCAGGGTTCAGACGCGGGACGCGCATCGTGACCGAATGCGTGCCTGGTAGACCGGCCAATCGCGTAAGTTTCCCTCTATTGAACCCCTTCTCAAGACTATTCTGAAGCGTAGACATGTGACAGGGGAATGCCGTCACGCACAAGTTCCGGTTCTACACGTCACATTTACATGGGTTCTGAACCTCACACTGGATAGCAGTCAAGCAAAACAATTTCGAAGTAAACTTTGTGGTAGGTCTCACCTGCTGTCGTTCGTGCTCGTACCGCGCGGAGCCGCTTCTGTGGCCCACTTCTAAAGTTCTAACACATGTTTTTAGCCTGCCGCCATATGAAGGTTATCAGCGGTGGATCACCTGCAGCACCGCCGCGGTGGAACGACGGCACCTCAGGGTGTGATGGTGTGTCGACTGCCTTCCATGCATTACCGTCATCCCCATGCGTTTGATATGTCCAATCAGTGCGCGCCTGACAACGCGCACCTTGGGTGGACGCCATGCTTCTGCCCGGAACATGGCAGCGCCGTCGAACGCGGGGCCGACGTGATCGCCCTCATCTCTCACCTCCTTTCTCCGCTATACTCGCGGGTCTGCGAGCACGCCCACGGCGTGCGTCTTTGGCCCACCAACGTGGCAAGTCCCTGATAATCGCCGACGATCGCAGGCGGGAGGTGCGCCCATCCCTCTTCTCCCACTTCACCTCAACTCATGTTTTGCTGCTCCACTAGTACGCGCGAGGAGAAAATCGACACGGCCCTCGCTGGCGCGAAGACGGCCCTGGGGGTCGTCCAGGGAGTGCTCAAGGTGGTCTTAACTCCGTACGTCGCTGAGGGCGTGAACGTTCTGATCACAATTGTGGAGAAAGTCGAGGCGCCGTTACGCCACGAGCTTATAGCCATTATCTCGTATGCTCATATCCGCCATCCTCCGTTACACCAACACCTTCGCTATCTGTTCCGTAGGAAGTCAGGTCGACCAAGAAAGGGCTCAAAGAGCTGGCGATCGAGCTGGGTACTCTCGCCAACATATTGAAGAAAGAGTATGAGCAGATTCAGAAGAGGACGGTAGACGTGAGCGGACGGGAACAGCTTCAGGATCTAGGCGAATCCGTGAAGGACAGGACGCTTCCTCAACTCCCTGTAGTCAGGTGAAAGAGCTACGAAGTGAAGCTGGAAAGCTGCACACAGGCCCATGTTGGCGTCGATGCATCTACAGCGCACGCGATGCACAGACGCTGAAGGACATGCAAACAAAAGTGCTTCATATCATCAGGTTTTTCCAGGTGAGCTGCATACTCACCCGCTCAGTGCCGTCGCTCACTGCGCGCACACAGGTCGACTGTCTCGTTGTAATCACCTAGGCGATGGACCAGCTTATTGAGAGGATGAGGCAGCAGAGTGAGTGCATGTAATCATTCAGGCTGCTCATTATATGTTGCTTATTTGCGTGTTGGCGAACAGGACGTGACGACGTACTCGAGAAACTACCGCGCGCCGATGCTGGATATCGTGCGTCAACCAACAACGCCAAAAGCAAGTTCCTTCCAGGCACTCGGCAAGAGCTGTTCAAGCAACTCTCCCAGTGGGTTCGTGGCGAAGGCGCGGACGTCGAGGGCCGGTTCATCTGTCATCTTTCTGGCGTTGCCGGCGCAGGAAAGTCTACCATCGCGCGCGAGTTCGCCAAATGCCAAGATGATGACCATGGACTCGCGGCATCATTCTTCTTCGCTCGCGACATCGCGGACTGCTCCTTTTCTTCCCGGCCCTCGCTTATCAAGTCGCGCGATCTCAAGGAGACATCTGCTCCCTCATCGTCGACGCCGCGCGGGAGCCGCGGCCAGAGTCAACAGATGCAATTCGAAGCGGACGCCCTTTTGACGAAGCCGTTGTCGCTGGTCGATCCCTCGCATCGTCGCATCGTCTTCGTCGTCGACGCCCTCGACGAATGCGTCGAACCCGTGGACCGCGATCTCCCCAGTCTCTTGGTCGAGCTCTTCGTCGGCGGTGCGCGGCGAGCACGCTTCCCAGTGAAGATTTTGTTCACGAGCCGTCCCTTGGATGCCTTCGAAGCAGCTATATATGCCAGTATCGACTCTCTACAGGACAAGATCTACTCGCTCGACCTCAGTAAACAGTCCCCTGCATCCGTGCTTGAGGACGTCAAGCTGTTCCTTGGAGACCGGCTAGCGAATAGCGTTCCAGGCTACGATACGCTGAGGAACCGCGGCGACCTCGTCGATCGTCTGGCGGAGCGCTCGGAAGGGCTGATGGTCTACGCAGACACGGCCGTCAAGTTTCTTGCTGAATACCCCGAGGACGTGGAAGACCGCGCAGAGTATCTCCTCTCCAACCCCAAGCGATGTGAGCTGCTCGGGCCTCTCAACGACCTTTACCTGAAGGTACTCGAGATTGCGTTCCCAAGACACAGCATGGAGATCGAGGAGCCGCTGCGGGATCGCGTGCAGACGATGCTCGGGACCATCGCGCTCCTGAAGGACCGCTTCTCGCCGAACGACCTCGAAAAGCTGCTGTCTACGCCCACAGAGACTTCCGTGTCCGTCCTGCGCCACCTTCGCTCTGTCGTCTTCTTCAACCTCAATGACCTCGACGCGGCGTTCCGCCCCATCCACATCACCTTCTCCCAGTTCCTCGTCGACGTCCACCCGAAGTACGACAAGGGCCCGTACCTGGTGAAGACGGTGCGCGAGCACGGACACATCGCCGTGGGGTGCCTCGACACCCTCGTGTCTTCCCTGCATCAGAACCCGCTCCATCTAGCGTCTGGGACGGCGCGGTCAGGCGTCGCGGAGGTGGAGAAGCGCGTGTCGGCCGAGGTCCCGAAACACGTGCGGTACGCGTGTCTGCACTGGGCGGGCCACCTCGCCCAGTCAGACCAGGACTCGAAGGACGTGTACGCAGCGCTGGAGAAGTTCGCGAAGTCGGCGGTGTTGCAGTGGGTGGAGACGATGGCGCAGATGGGCCGGATGGACGCGGTGACGGTGTCGCTGAACAGGGCTGTCGCGTGGCAGGTGCGTCTATCTCACTTTTGGCTTTTCTCCGCGCGTCGGAGGAGGTTGATGGCGGCTTGCTCCACAGAAAGTCGGTCCTGCACGGATAGTGCTGAAGAGCGTGCATGTGTGGCTTGGAAAGCACAGTGAGATGGTGAAGGACGATCCTGAAGCCATCTATCGGTGGGACGACCGGAGAGTAGAAGCCAGTGTCGTTCAAGAAACCGTACGAGAGACCCAGGTAAGTCATATCTGGAGAGCCTCAGCGCATATTTTGGCGCACGTACGCTCCACCCGTGTTTGAAGTCTCATTCGTGTGTTCCTGTAGAGCCACTGCCTGGCCACAATAAATCAAGACATGGACGCCGCTCTTCAACTTCAAGCTGTTCGGAGAGTGAAGACTGTTGTTGAAGATACCGTGCAAGAGACGACATCGGGCTCCTCGATGGTGGGATCGGCTACCTCTTCGACGACAAGTGCACGCGCAGGCTCTTCCGGCTCCGGCTCCGGTCCAGGGGCGGTCTCGGGCTCGACAGCCGCAACGACCTCGAGTTCGGGTGCACCAACCGAGTCAGGCGCAGGCGCCGCGACCTCAGGCGAGGAGCCTGTCCCCGAGCCGGAACCCGTTGTCGTAGAGTCGGAGACTCCTGATCCCGAAGCCCCGATCGGCGAAGGGGCTCCTGCTCCTGCTCCTGCCCCTAAGCCGGAGGCCATGGTCGAGGCTGCTTCCGAGCCCGAGCTCATTGTCAAAGCCACTCTCGAACCTGAGCCGTGCGTTCAGATGGCGGCGGCGGCGGCGGAGCCGTCAGCCCTTGAGGCCGTTCCCGATCCCATTTTCGAGGTCGCCGTCCCGGAGCCGGAGATCCTCGTCGAGGAAACTCCCGCCCCGGAGCCGGAACCCGTCGTCGAAGAGACCCCTGCGTCGGACCCCGCGGTCATTGAAGCTGCTCCCGAGCATAATCTCGGGCCCGTTGTGGTAGAGGCTGCGTCAAACTTCGAGCCCGCGCCGCCACCGGCGATAGAAGCCATTCCAGAGACCGAATCCGTTGTGGAAACGGCCGCAGAACCGGACCCTATATCCCAACCCACTCACCATCCAGGACATGAAGATGTGTTGGAGACACTGCCACGCGCTCTTGCGGGATATGAGAGTCACCTCGCGGACCCACAAAGAAGGCTTCTCCCCGCGCCAAGACGTGGTCGCAGAACTGTCCCGATGGGCCACCGTCCAAAAAGCAGACGTCTCCACGCAGACTATATGCGTCCTCACTGGTGCGCCTGGTGTCGGCAAGTCGACCATCGCGGCGGAGTTCGCACAACGCCTCGGCCATCGGCTCGGGGCCTCGTTTTTCTTTGCACGTGGCATCGCTGACACATCCTCCACTCGACTCTTCTTTCGCACTATCGCCTACGAACTGGCGCACTCCCAAGGCGACCTCCATGACGTCTTCGTTCAAGCCGTCCGAGACCACATCCACGACGTTGACGACCTCCTTCCCCAAGATACAGGGAAGATTCTCTTCCGGGATCCGCTTCTGTTGGCTGAGCCGCGAGATGACGATCCAGTCTTCCTCGTCATCGACGGTCTGGACGAATGTATCGATGCGCACAAGACCGGCCCTTCGAAGATGATCGAATCACTTGTCTCCAGCGTTCGACTCCAAGCGCCATCACTCAAGATTTTCTTCACATCTAGTCCTGGTGACGTTATTGACACGACCGTAATCGCCAACGTCAACCTCGTGGACACGATTCATATCGTGGACCTCAACCAGCAACCTCTTGAGTCGGTGGATCGCGATCTCAAGCTTCTTCTTAGACATCACCTTTCCAACGTCGTCTCCGAGCCTCTTCTCGACCGCTTGGCTAGGTGGGCGGACAGGAACTTCCTGTGTGCCGATGTGGCAGCGCGCTTCCTGGTAGAAAACATCACCGACGTCAACAGGCGTGCGGAGTACATTCTCTCCACCTCAGAACCAAGTGGAGCGCTCGGCCCGCTTGACGACTTCTACCTCAAGATCCTCGAGGCCGCCTACCCGCGGGACGTCCTCCACGCGGACACGCAGACGTGCGAAGACGTGCAGGCCGTGCTCGGCGGCCTTGCGCTCCTCCGCGACGCCCTCTCCCCCAACACCCTCCAAACCCTCCTCGGGCCGACGATCAAGAAGCCAGCCTCCGTCCTCCTCCGCCTCAGCACCGTTGTCGATTGCAACCCCAACGACCTCGACGCGCCCGCCCGCGCGTTACACGCCTCCTTCGCGCGTTTCCTCGTCGCCCGCCCCCCGCGGCACGACAAGGGCCCGTACCTCGTCGACACGCGCCGCGAGCACGCGCGCCTCGCAGTCGCTTGCCTCCGCGCTCTCCTCACCCTCGCGCGTGGCCCGGTCTCACCGCCGCACGTGCGGTACGCGTGCGTACACTGGGCGGCGCACCTCGCGCAGTCGGACCAGACGAGGGAGCTGTTCGGGCTCGTCGCGAGCTTCGTGCGGGGCGCATTGCTTAGATGGGTCGAAACCATCGCGGAGATGAGGAGGTTGGACGTCGTCGACGAAGCGCTAGAGAAGGCGTCGGCGTGGCAGGTGCGTTTCGACCTCGATGCGGGTGGGCGCGATCATGACGCTAACACGCGCAGTGCAGGAGGGCGGGAAGACTCGCAGGTCGCTGGCTGATGTGCGGAAGTGGGTGGGCGAGTATCGGGACGTCGTCAAGGTGCGCCCGAGTGCTGTGTATGAATGCGGGATCCCGTTGGGTATGTGATATGCGTCTCCTGTGTTGTCTGTGCATGCTGACACGTTATCCTGGTACGTCACTGCAGATCGATAAGTTATTTGGACTCTGTTCTTCTTTGGTAACTAGGCTCCGGTGCGTTTTGGTGTTTTCTTCTATGTATTCATCATGAAGTACTCTGTCTTCGTGCATCACGGACGTTGGGAGTTCCGTGGGAGAGCGCGCGATCCTGCCGGCGTCTCCGACTTCCCGTGCCTCATTTGCTTGTGTAGAGTCGTCGCGGACGCAAATAGCCGTATATGTGGCATGATGTCTCATTCCCCTTCTCACACAACTCTCCCCCTCCACTCCGCCGTGCCTGCGTGCGTCTCCGCCAGTGACGGTGACGCCAAACATTTCGTCCTGTTCTACCTTGTTTGTCACTTCCTATTGTATGTTTCCCTAGCCCTCGCCTCGTTCGGAGTGCTCGTCGTAGTCATCATCTCCATTGTATCACTGTATAGCTCACATTGCTCATTATTGCCATCATCAGGAAAAAGATTTCCTACAGAGCACAGCTACAGACTGCCCGAATAAGCGCCATGTTCGGACCGGTGACGCGCGCTAGCGCTGCCGTCGTGTGGTGGTGCGCGAGGGCACTTCGCGCTGTGGCCCGCTCGAAAACTAAACGCGACCCAACTCGTGCTCCTGCGCGAGAACGGCCTAGCGATATTGGAAGAACTGTAGAAGTCCGGTTTGCGCCACAGCATTCGGCGACAGGATTTGTGTTTCTGTATGGTACCATGGAAATTGACTTACCTATACCTCGTCTCAGTGCATAACTATCTCCTCTCTTAATGTTCGCATTTTCGTGTTGGTTCCTAGTGTTCCGGTGTACGCCCTCATCCGAGGCACTACCAGTATCCTTAGTCATGTATACTACGTTCCCACACATTGTACAGTACTATGCCGCCGTATTGTCCTAGATCGATATCCAATCTATCATCCTATCCACCATCGTCGTCCTATCCGACACCCTGTCCGTCATCCGGCGTCCTTTCGCCTCTACGGCTCTCTTCGTCCACTGCTTGATTCTTCACATTTCGCACATCTGCTTTACGGAAAATACGGATTGAATCCTGTTTTACAACTTCCGTAGAACACTTGAACGGATAAAGTGCACCCTGAGTATCCTATCGATTTACATTGTGCTCCTACCAAACGTCCCTGGCGTCAGACGAGCGTGACGGCGCCAAGGTCACCTGACGTAGTTGTGTTTGCGCCGCCTTACTATAGGATGGATTCAGGGTCCTCATTAGGGAACTGAGTATTCCCTGACGTTTGACGACAATTTCCGGCTCCGGCCGACCTGGGGCAGGGGGTGCTTGAACGGGCTCCACAATACCGGGCTCCGCCCGGGCGACCTCGAAAATGGGCTCGGGGACGGCCTTGCATCAGGAAAAAGCGCTCCGCGCGAGAGCCCCGGCCCGGACTCGGGATCGCACGCTTGTTGCCAGTGATGGCCGGGAGAGCGCTCGAGCGCTCGAGCGTAATGACTGATGATATCGAGGTCGCCCGAGCAGCGGCGAGCACCACGGTGAGCTCGCGAGCTCTCCAGAGTTGCAGTGGCTGCTCACGACACCTTGAGAGCCGCAGCTGGCTCCTACCGAGCTCTCGCGTGCCTGAGTGACGCCACGAGAGGACAGTCGAGATGACCTCGGCGCACGGGATACCCCAGGAGTTCGGTGAAAATCTTTATTTACAGTGTGCACAGTGGTTGTACTACTACCTACACAATACTAACAGAAGACACATACGCCACCGCTTCCTGGGTTGAGGCGTACAGGAGCAAACTCCCGCGAGAGCTTGCCACCATGCGCGAGGAGCACTGGTAGAACGCGGCGTTGCTCGAAACGCGCTCCACGGAGCTCCTCGCAGCCCAGGTCTTCCTCACCCGCGCGGACGACGTCATATATGGCAATGTCGCGCGCATAGTTACATACCTGTGTCTTCCAGATCGCCGCCGTGGCCGCAGATGCGGCCCAGAGCCGCTGTGGGGCGGGGGAGGATGAGGATGAGGACACCTGCATCAAGTTGATGTCTGCGGGAGGACTGGGCCGAAACATCGTGGATGTTCTGGACACTAGTGACAACGTGCCAGTCGAAGACTGAAGTCGCGCTCCAGCGCGTCATGACTGTGTATGCCTGCCGCCTGTGCTTGATGCGGGGTTGAACGGGTGAGGAGGAGCTTGAGGAGGCCCACGCGAGTATAAAAACGCAAGGTACGCACATCATCTGGTCTCTGCGCCCTCCAGTCCTAGTCTTCCTGCTCCAGGTGGTTGCCGGCTGCTTTTCCGAACTGGCCTCCGCGGGCTGCGCGAGACCGAGGATGGGGAGAGTGGCGAGGTGGCCGCCGGATTTTTGCACGCATTCACCGCAGTTCTCCGCACGTGTGGGGTGGGCCAAACTCCAACGCGCTCCAGATCTTCATCCGCCTTATGTTCGAGTTCCGGCGCGCGGTAGGCGAAGCGATGGTTTCGCGCAACTTCTCAGTGGTCTCTGTGGGCGCGCTGGAAGCATTCAACGAGGCGGGAATGAAGGATGTGTGGAAGGGTCGAAAAAAAGGAGGCAGGCCTGAGCGAGGTCGAGATAACGCACTCGTTCAGCGCTGTCAGTGACTTGTATGCGCGCATAATGATATCGCAGCGCGATACTCTCGTGTGGATATGGTAGCTGCTTCCCACGCACTGACCAGTCGCCCAGCGCGCCTCTTGCGCTCTGCCAGCTGGCGTGGACTTCATCTCTTTCTTCTTCGCCCATCTCCACCTCGTTTTCTCGCACCTTCGCGTCCTGTGATTATTTGTGAGTGAGCCATCCGACATATTGTGCTATACATGCATTATCTGACGACCACTATCCGCTCACGCCTGCGGCCACTGCTTGGCAACTGCCCCACAGTCGTACGCCATCACAGTGTACCACTGTTCCCACCGCTTACCTCAGATGTGTTCCCTGCCCTCAAAGTCGAGTAGGTGGAGAATGGACAGTGGTACGTCGTGGCTATTGTGACCATGCGTGGAGCTGACGAATTTCATGTGCGTTGCAAGACCATCAAGCTCTTCCTCCCCCGCTTCTCCACCTGTCTCTTCTGGAGCCCCCTGTTTCGAAGCCGATGCTCATGGTTTGCCCTGCGCCCCATTCCACCTGCTGTATTGTGAGTTCCGCCATCCACTTTGATGGTAACTGTGCGCTGACCACCGGCTTGCGGACTTTGCAAACTCTCCGTGCTCGGCCCCACGCCCCAGTTCTCTACCAGGACACCGTTCTCCTCCTCCGTGAGCGCGGCGGAAGCAAGACCCCACTTGTCAACCCCTCCACCACTTCTATCGCCGACCACCCGTCGAGCATCCCGCGCTTCTCTCCATCTGCCCTCATGGAGCTCGACGCGCTCGCTGCCGCACGTCCGCTGGACGAGTGGGTGCTTGGCTCGGTGCGCCTCCACGACGTCGCCATTCTCGGTTGTTGCCACGTCGTGTGGTGGGTCGACCCATGTATTGTAGATACGGAGAGCGGGACTGTATTAGTATACCTACTTCAATATATTTTGTTTCAAACGCATACCTAGCAGCGAACAGAAATAGATCCGGGATGTGAATAATATCGGGAGTGCATATCATGCTCAAGAAGCCTCTCGAGCACTCTCGAGACGAAACTCGAAGCTACTCGGGAGTGCTCACCGAGCTGCCGGCTGTGTCTCCCGAGCGCCCGCGAGGCGCCCTGCCAAGCTCGCGTGCCTCGAGAGAGGGGGACTTGTCACGCCGTGCTCGAACTGCTCTCGAGCCTCGGGTGCACTCCCGAGACAGGTCGTTTTTTCCTGATGTGACAACTGGCTCCAGGGACGCCAAGGACTTGAAGGTCTCCAGAAGCTGTACAGAATCACTGATGAGCTCCGCCGCGGCCGAACCTGAGGTCTGGGCCACCCCTGGACCGGAGCCGGAGCCACTGGAAGAGCCAGTGCCTGCGTCTGTAGTCGAGGACATAGCCGATCCCGCCATCGAGGAGGAGGAGAAGGCGGAACCCGCCGTGTTCGAGGCACCCGCTGCGATTTCCTGCACGGCCTTTTTAACAAGGCGGTGGCTCTACAGGAACACAAGGATAAGTCTTCAGAAACGAGTGGGGTGTACATACGCTGAAATATGCGCTGAGGACTCTATCTAGATATGACTTACCTGAGTCTCTCGTACGGTGTTTTGAACGACAGCTCCTACTCTCCGGGTGCCCCACCGATAGATGGCTTCAGGATCATTCTTCACCATCTCAAGGTGTTCTACAAGCCACACATGCACACTCTCCAACACCTTCCATGTAGGACCGATCTTCTGTCGAGCAAGCCGCCATCAGCCTTCGCCGCCCGAAAAAAAAACCCCTAAAGGCGCACCTGCCACTCAACAGCCCTTTTCAGCGGCATCGTGACCGCGTCCATCCGGCCCATCCATGCCATCGTCTCCACCCATTTAGATAGTGTTTCCTCTGCAAGATCTAGGGACGCCTCCGCGAGCACTTTGTGAGACCATTCGCTCTGTTCCAAGTGGTCGAACCAATGTAAACACGCATAGCGCACGTGTCTCGGAATTTCCGCTTCCACTCGCTTGTCTATGTCGGCGACGTTCGACCGTGTCGTTCCAGACTTCACGCTGAGTGGGTTGCGGCGGAGGTCGCTCGAGCCAAGGATTTTGATACATCCCTTAGCGATGTGTCGGTGCTCCTGTGTCTCATTGATGTGGTAGTACTTGGCGCGCCCTGTAAACTTGTCGTTCACGTTGATGCCGTGAAGGAAGTCGACGAATGAAGAGTGAATGGGACGAAAAGGTGCATTGACGTCACCGCGCTTGTACAGGATAACGGAGCGAAGATTGCTGAGAACGGAGGTGGAGTCCTTGATGCGAATGTCAAGCAGCGGCTCGAGATCGACGGGCGACAAGCGGTCTCGCAGGAGAGCCAGAGCTCCTAGCACTGTCTGAAGATGCAACAGCGTCTCCGGCTCCTCCATCAAATCTTCTTCAGGGTACTCCTTCTCTAGGACCTTGAGGTACAGGTCGTAGAGTGGTCCGAGGAATTGAGCGCGCTCGGGGCTGGACAGAATGTGACGGGCGCGGTCATCAATGTCGTCCGGTTTTCGAGCGAGGAAGCCTGCAGCGGTAGCACCGTAGAGCATCAATCCCTCGGAGCGCTCGACGAGGCGTTCAACGAGCTTGTCGCGACCTTCGAGGAGGTCTCGGCCGGGGTACGCAGTCTTGAGTTCATGTTGAATGAGGATCTTCACGTCTCGGTCCATGGACTCGCGACACTGGTCGTTGAGATCGAGGGTGTAGATCTTCGCCGACGATCCGACGCTGGTAGTGATAGTGTCTTCCACTATATCCTTCGGACGTGATGTGAAGAGTATTTTGACGGGGAAGGGAGCTTCCGCAGCGCACGACACCAGTAGGTTCATCATAACGCCAAACTGCTTGTGGTCAATAGGTTCGGCGCATTCATCGAGCGCGTCGACGACAAGGATGACTGCAGGGTGATGACGTTCCACAGACGAGAGGGGATTCTTGAGGAGATTCGTAGCTTCGTACTGGAGCTGTTGGTGCTGACCGCCTTCGAGGTGTTTAGACACCGCCTTGACGATGAAACGACATATATTTGGCTGGGACTTTGCCACCTGGTAGGCGATTGTCGGGAAGAAGAGACGAGTAGAGGAACGCTCGGCATCACCAGTGGCGAAGAAGAAGGACGCGCCAAGATCGCCGCTGTCGAGCCGTCTGGCGAGTTCCACCGCGATTGTTGACTTTCCGGAGCCAGCCGCTCCTGAGAGGATGCAGACGCTCTTTTCGGCAGTCTTTACGTCGTCCCCTCGAGCCCAGGCGATGAGACTTGCGAATAGGTCTTCACGCGTACCCTCCAAGAACTTGCTCTTCATATCATTTCCCGCCGCTTTGTAACCTGCGTTGGCCCGTGGCAGTCGTTCCAGTGCGTTTTCTGCCGCTGTAGCGAGCGTAAGCTGCGATTCGGTATAGGACAGTGCAGTACGTCCTCACCCGTTCTTCGCATCATTTCATCCGTTCTCCGCATCATTTTACTCGTTATAGCCGCATCTTGCGCGAGTTTCATAAGGTTCAGTGTCTGCCCGAACATTGAGCGGAGCTGACAGCGCTACACTGTGGGACACACGCACATTGACCCGCGTTATGACGGCACTAACTTTGGCCTTGAGTTCTTGAAACGTCTTGGCGTTCCTCTCAGAGAAAAGAAGCCGCGACGCGAAGGACTGCTTGTGAAGTCTCTGGGCCAACTTCGCAATTTCTCGCAGCTCCCTGGGACATGATGAGCACGGAGTCGCAGTACGACAGCAGTCAAACGACTCACATGACGAACCTTTCGAGTTCGGTTCGGTAGTGCTGCAGCCCGCTGCCCCGTTTTATGAGCTCCTTGGCCTGTTCATCCCTCGCCGCGGTGTCCTTGAGTCTGAAGACGCCATCCGTCAGCAACCGGGCGAGCTCCCCAATTTCCTTCGCTAGATCTTTGAGCTCCGTCTGCGTTGACCTCGTGCCCTTCAGAGAGCACAAGTGGCGTACTCAGCGACGATTCTAGAGCGTGAGAGTCGTCCGCTCACCTCTACCTTCTCAATGACGCCTATGAGAGCTTCTGCGGCCTCGGTCAAGTAGGGGACCGGGACAAACGTTAGCGCCGTCAAGCCTATCTTCAGGACAGTTTTAGCGCCTTCGAGCGTGTCATCGAGTATCTCCCTGCGATCGGCGTGGTGAGAGAAGGGCATCTGGGAGGAGGGTAAGTTGTGTCCGAGAGGCAGCTCCGACCTCGCAAGCATGGCTCGTGTCCTGGGAACGTCGCAGTGACAGAACTCTAAATCCACATATCAACGTGTTCTGTAAGAAGATCCCAGGTGATGATTGAAGATGCGTGAAGGGCGGACGATACTCCAGAAGTCTTGCCAATGATCCCGACCTCGGCCTCGACGATGTTCAGCACATGTTTCATTGAGTGAGTAGGTAGGAGCGCCCGAAAGGAAACAACCGTACGTAAACGACACATCCCAAGAAACTCGCGTATACTTTCCCAACGTCAAATAGGCCAGCGTCCTCACCACCTGCACAGCCCATCCAATTACACATCAGCGTTAAACTCCAGGCTTCAAACAGAACACTTACCGCCTAGTTTTTGCGCCTGCTCGAGCTTCTGTATGCAGTGGGTTACCGAGGGCATATACGCGTGTCGCGCATGCGCTAGGATCCGGATGTGCATCGGCTCGTAGACCGGGAGGAATGCGCGCGAAGAGCACGCGGCAGCTTGCACGCGTGCACCTCTAGCCCTTCGGCGTGCGACCTTCCTGGGATGGTGAACAACCGATGTCTGTTTCTCGTTAGTGAGGACGATCCGCATACACTAGTACGTCTGCGGATTGGTGTCTAGCTTGTCCCCCTAGGAGGATACCCCATGTGGGGCGCGATAGGGGAGGCTGGTGAAATGAAGCATGCCGTATAGTCAGCGATGTCCGATGGGATACTCTGTGCCGCAACATCCACGCAGCTCGCCGGACGTTGCTCGGAGACGAGGTTCATGAGGCGGTCTTAAGTTACCTTCAGCGGCTTCGAGAAGCTACTTGCTGAGGTCTACAATGTGGAGGGTCTTGGCATGGTCGACGTAGGAGACTGGCGCAACCTTCGATAGATAGTTGGAAGCAGCACGCAGCAAAACACCAAGTTACACGCACCTGGAAAAACACCTTGCCTTCATCGCGGGCTTGAGGAGGCGGTTCCCGTCCATCGAATCCCGGCAATACTCCTATCCGCCGTCCGGGCATTCAACGCAGACCAGCCGCGGACGATGAAGCATTCAGGAACCCACTTCAGCCGTATCGACGTCTTCAAAGCACGGTCTACGCAGCATGGTGAGAAGCTGCACATAGCGCGGAGATGAGACGTACCTCGGCGTGGTGGATGGCTGGTCGGGAAACGCCCGGCCGGGATATGCAAGCGTTCGTGGTGGGTGCGACTGAATGGGTCTCATGGGCTAAAGAACGCGGGGAATAAGTAAAAGAATACTCACCAGCATCTCCCCGGCACCCTCTCCCACCACCATCGATCTTGCGCACGTTCCCGGGTCGAGGTCGTGCATAAGAGAGCCTCGAAAGGTCATACCATCCGACGGCGCGATGTAGACCTGACTGAACGCACGGACGGGAACAACGGTCACGCATTGGCGGCTCCCTCCCGTCCTTGAAACTTTTGAACCGGACGTGCCGCTCTCGAAGTGGTAGAGGCTTTCATGGCGCGTGAAATGGAAGGAAGTACTCTCGCGGCGGAAAGAAGACTGACGGCCTGTGGGAAGGGAATGGGTCGGACGCGAGAAAGCTTGGGAATTGAGTGAGACATACCTCGGGCGGCTTTTATGAGCTCCAGTGTTTGTGCTCATCCAACTCATCGAGGCTTCAGATTGCCGACGAGCGAACGAGATTCGGTACGCTCCGTTAGCAGTGGGCCAAGGCCAATCGGTGCGAAGATGGAGGAGACTGGAAGAGAAGTCGAGTGATGTGGTGGATGGAGGAGTGGGCATTGCGAGTTGATGAAGATAGTACAAGGCGGCATTGGGGAGCAGAGCACGGCGGGACTCAACTCGACTCGAGCAAGCGTCGGACGGACCGGCGTCGGAGTTGGAGTCGGGACTCGGACGCCGGTGCCGGCAAAGCCCAGCGTCAGCCACACGGTATCGATATCGTTGCGCGACTGTGTCCACTTGACCGTGACGGTGGATTAGTTCGCACTTCTCTCCGCACACACCTTTCTCACCCCATACCTCTTCCCCGCACTTCGGCACATGGTCAATGTAACGGTGATCGCGGCCGTGCTCGCCGCGCTTGACACTCATGCGCAGGATTCGGCTTCTATCATGGCGCTGCTCTCCAGTGCGCGAGCAGCCTGTCTTTTCGGTCCGTCTTTCTCTCTTCCTCACTTCGGCGTGGCCCTTTCCCTACCCCCTCGCTGACCCCACTCCTCGCACAGAAAGGTCATAGAGTAGCGCCAACGACGCAGGAGCTCGGGCTCTCTTACCACCATGTCCTCATCTCCAGCCAGCACGGCGAGTTAACGCCAAGTACAACCCGAAGTTCGAACGGGCGGATCCCCGGCGATCATCGAATCGACCCCGCGAACGGCGACTTCGTGGGTTGAGAGTACAACGCCATTCCGCTCTACCTCACCCGCCGGTACGAGAAGACGCGCGCGATCAGCGTGGGCAACGAGAAGGAGCGGTCCGAGATGACGCAGTGCAGGCTCTTCTTATTCCAGTCGTCCGTTCAAGGGCGCGTCTCCTTCCCTCCTCCGCACTTAGATCACAGCGCTGACGTGACGCGCGCGCACGAAATCCGCACTTCGGGCGAGGTAAAATGGCTCCTGTTCTGGGGGCGCAGTTGGTCCTGCAGGCTGCGCTGCGCGATCCGGCGCGAGTTCGGGTGCTTGAGCGGACGCGGGTCCCGCGGTCGCCCTTCCACCTTCCCGTCCCCGCTCCGACAGTCTTCGCCGGCAGAAGCGTCAACGCTACCCCCACCCAGGCTTTTCTTGGCTCAGGTGTTTCCCACTTTAGCACTCTAGACACAGCTGTACTCATCCAAAATCACAAACCATTCTGTACTCAAATCTCCTCGACGTCCCCCGCACTCTATAGTCTACCGATTGGCACGCAGTCCAGCATTCACTCGAAGAGAAAGAGCGCAATATTCCCATTAGGTCGACGAACTACACTCCCGAAACCAAGAAACCAAGACACTGTGCGTCGAAACTCGACCCCTCCCGACCTCTCAGCCAACTACGCCGATGAGCAAATCAGAGGGTGACCGGGATGCAGCCGACGGAGATGAGGCCGCCCTGTCACGAACGACCGTCAGCTAGGCCGCCTTTCGACAGAGGAACGCGCGGGACACGTACGACGTTGTTGTTCTGGCAGCAGACGGCCTGGGCGTTGCAGGTGTTGCCGGAGGCGACGCCGACGACGCTGATGGGGGAGCAGTTGAGGCCGATGAGGCCCTGGACGCCCTGGACGACGACGCCGAGAAGCCCAAGGAGGGCAGAGCCCGCCGCGGAGGAGGACTGTGTAGCAACGTCCGGGTGAGTAATCCGTTTTCAAGTTCCACAGTCGCGGCCGGGGACACTCACAGACTCGGTGGACTGGCAGCACTGGATCGGGCCCGTCGAGCACGAGTCCGTGCGCGCCACGAGGGGGGTGGCGGCCGCAAGGGCGGGGAGCGCAGCGAGCGCGAAGGCAGCGACACGAGTGAACATCATCTTGGACGAGGGAGGGTGGGTGTGGAAGAGATGAAGTAAGTGAGCTTGAATGAGCGATGGAGAGCTGAGGGTGCGTTTGACCTGAAGCTTGCCTTTTCCCTGCGCTGCCCCCTCACTGTTTTATACACCCACAGGAGCGCTCGCGAGGGGTGGACACTAGGCGCGACGCGCGAGCGAACGAGGGCGGACCACGGAGCCGTCCGAGCGACTTGAGCGCGCGGGCGCGCAGAGCGGGGATTGCGCGAGAAGGCAGGCCGCGCGGGGCGCGCGCGCACCCGAACCGCGTCCGCGCGACGTAGGCCGCGATCGCGCGCGCGAAATGAGCGCGTCATGAAAGAAACACCGCCCCGCGTCACCGACACTGGGGACCCGCTACCTGTCCGACGGGAAACCGAAGGGTAGAAGGGCGGGTGCCGTACGCAGATGGGCTGTGCGGTGCGTGGAGATGGTTGTAAAGACAGCTGCACTCAATTGGATGTCAAGGTGCCTCGTGCGGATTGGTGGGCCAAGGGCGACGTGGAAGGTGGATGGGTCGCGTCAGCGCGCGGACTGCGCGAGGCATTGCCGCAAGTTCAGAACTGTCCGCGCGGGCATGAAATGTGGACGCGGTGAGTTCGAACGCCTTGGGATGTATGATGGCTGGTGATCTACCTTTGTTCCTTCTTGCAAAACAAGGCCTTCCCCATGGCATTTCGCGTCCATCGCGCCTGGATGCGTGGGTTGTGTGAACACCTGCAGTGTGATCACGCCCAGACTCCTTGCCAACTAAACAGCGCACAAACTCCCAGGGCGATCCCCGTCTCCGCCCTCGCACGGATGCACGCACGCGTTCTGATCTGGCACACACATCGTTCCTCCCGCCACGCCGCGAGCGAGGAAGGGATGCGGAGATGCCCGTCCAGGTGAATCTGTCACTGCGATCGACACTCCGACATCGCCTTGCCCGTATGTTGGCCAGACTCCAGCAAATGGCCACCAGTACAATCCCACTATACGCACCCAAATCGCCATGACTTGACCCTCGGACGCTAGCGCGCTCCCACTCGCGTTCAAACGCCCACGCCCAAAGACGTCCTGCCGTCAGCTCAGGCCGTTACCGCCCAACGCGCGCGGGACCGACGTCCCCGACGTCCCCGCCCGACCGTATGTACAGCCGAAGAAGGCGCGGCGGACCGTAGCGGGCGACGGAAATCCGCACCGCATTGCGCCGCGCACAACCTATGCCGACGATTTGCGCGGAGGGTGGCTGCAGCGACCGCCGTGCCCGGACGCGAAATTGTCGCGCGGAAGCCGTCTCGTTCAGCGCACGGCCGTCTAGAGCTTGGCTCCCGATTTTGCACACCGCCCGCGCTCGTGCGTGCGCGAAAGGCGGAATCCCCCCGTCTCTTCCTCTTCTCCTCCGCCACTCGGTACTTGGCAAGCTTGCAGAACGACAAAAGCAGCAGATGAAGAGCCCCGCTCAGCGCGCCGAGGGATATCCCGTTCCGGCTGCGCAGTAATACTCCGCCTCCGCGGTTCCCGGCGACGACGTTCGTCGGGAGCTTGGCTATGGCATGAGCGCCGACCACGCGGACCGCCTTTCCACCCGTATTTGGAGTTGAACGAACAACGCGTATCTCCTCATGCCTTTTGAACGTCTCACAGAGCAACTCATGGTACAAAAGCATGCTTAAGTACACGATCATTTCAGCCATGACTTGGGCCGGAATGTCAGTGTGCGCCATCGTCGCAGTCTTCCACCGGCTGCGTAGCCTCCGAGACTGTGGCGAGGCAGAAAAGCATAAATAGGTATCAGACCAAGAAAT